>NW_012099721.1:217316-223602 GCF_000951045.1 Mandrillus leucophaeus
CAGCTGGGGTTATTTCTACCAACATATAGAAATAACAAAATTTTATTTGGGCTCATATTTCACAACTGACATTCAAACCATTGTTTCATTTGTATATTCCACTGATGCCTTCAATGTAATGTAGTGTTGAATTAAGTAGTTTTTCCTTATTCCTTATAAACTTTTAACAGTGACCTGGATAAGGAGGATAAAAGTGAGAAATATTCAGCTATAAGAGTATTTCTCTAAGTTTGATCTTCAGACCACTTACATCAGAATTATTAGGGATGGTGTTAAAAATTCAGATTCCTAAGCCCCATCTCAAACCTATTGACTCAGAATTTCTGGGAGCAGGATTTAGGAATCTGCATTTTGTTTTATTTTATTTTGTTTTTGAGACGGAGTCTCACTCTGTTGCCCAGGCTGGAGTGCAACCGCCACCTCCCAGGTTCAAGCAATTCTCCTGCCTCAGCACCCCTGAGTAGCTGGGATTATAGGCGCGCACCACCAGGCCCGGCTAATTTTTGTATTTTTTAGTAGAGATGGGGTTTCACCATGTTGGCCAGGCTGGCCTCAGACTCCTGACCTCAAGTAATCTGCCCACCTCGACCTTCCAAAGTGCTGGGATAAAAGCCTGAGCCACTGCGCCTGGCCCAGGAATCTGAATTTTAAATGTGCTATCTAGATATTTCACATGAGCACTAAAGTTCAGATCCTTAGCTGGTATTCTTGCTCCATTGTGTTTTTTCCAATCGTTTTTGTAATATTCTTTCTCAGGTTCTAGATTTTTCATGCCATTCTTTCAGTGAGAACCTGGTATGGCTCCTTTGGATCACCTCATTCTGTTTAGACCTATCCCCGCATGGTGAAAGGCTTTCCCTCTGTCTTTCCAGTGCCATCTCGCTATCTCACTAGGCCTGTTCCCAACTCATCAGTTGTCCACTTGGGTCAACATAAGATGCCCTCAAAGTGTACTCAGCAGAGCTTTGGAGTTTCCATAGAGGACCATCAGGGCTGCTACTGCGGGAGACAGGGTGGGAAATGGAGTTTTTAGGACCCTCTATTTCCATTCCAACCAGAGCTCCACTTGTGCTTCCACACAAAGTTTATTTGAAGATAAGACTCTGGTGTATAGAACAATCTTCTACAAAGCATCATCCTAGATTAAATTTACTATGCCCCTTTCCTGTCTGCAAAGACTTTATTTCCTTTGTGTAAAACTTCTCTCCTTCTGTATTAATCATGGTTTTAATTTTCTGTATCTTAAAGATGTTTTGATATGTTAAAAATCTTGCTGGCCAGGGAGAGACTGCCTCTCCCAGGTCTGTGAAGCTCTTAGAGATAATAAAGGGCTCTGCTGGGCTTTGAGGACACCTTGTATATATAAAACCAACCAATCTGAGTCTACACCCCCAAACCTACACCTCTTAATCTAACTGTCACTGATCGAGCCAATATTTATCTTGCTCTAAAGCAGCCCAGCAGCCAGGTAGCAGACTAGAAACCACCCCTATATCCCAGGTCTCACTGATGTTATTCAAACTAGCCAGTCCTAAACTGTTCACTCCACCCTGACTTCTGTTCACTCTGCCCTGCCTTGCCTTTCCTTCAAAACCCCTAATAAGGGCTCTGGCTTATGCTTTCTCCTTACTCCTTGCTGTCTCCTGACAACATTGGTGTTTTCTCACTGCGGCCAGGTGTCGTGTGTTTGCCCCCTTCTCTTGGGAAATGTGAATAACACATTCTTCTTTCAATGGCATCAGCCTTTCGATGTTACAGTCAGTCATACCTCTATAAATTAAGTCTCAGGTAGATTTAAAAAAATCCTCGGCCGGGCTCATTGGCTCACGCCTGTAATCCCAGCACTTTGGGAGGCACAGGCGGATGGATCACGAGGTCAAGAGATCGAGACCATTCTGGCCAACATGGTGAAACCCCATCGCTACTAAAATTAGCCAGGTGCGGTGGCGTGCAACTATAATCCCAGCTACTCAGGAGGTTGAGGCAGGAGAATTGCTTGAACCCGGGAGGCGGAGGTTGCAGTGAGCAGAGATTATGCCACTGCATCTCTAGCCTGGGCGGCAAAGCGAGACTCCATTGCAAAAAAAAAAAAAAAAAAAAAAAAAATCCTCTCTCACATTTAAGGCTTCCTTGTCAACAATCAATAATTGCCAGTCAAACTTCAAAACCTTCCTCGAGATGCAGCTGGATGCTGCTTAACCTGCAAGCCTCCAGGTTGTCTTTAACATCCTGAGCTCAGGTGACCTCACTGCAAGCTCAGCCCTAAATTCTTAAATTACACTTGTCTCAGTTACTTATTTCATTTATTCAACAAATATTTATTGACCCACCACTATGTACCAGAACCTGCATTTGGCCCCAGAAACACGGTCTTGAACAAAATAGACAAAAATCCCTGCCCCTCAAGGAACTTATATCTTTGTGTGCATGACTTCCCCAAAGAGATCGTAAATTCCACAATAGGAAGTTGTTCCCCTACTTGTTTTGCATTTTCCCATAGGACTTATTAAAGTAATTAATTACATTCATTACAGAAAGCATAACATACATTTATGACAAAGCCATTTCATGTCTGATTGTCAAAACTCAGAGTACAAGGTTTTTATTTTCTGGCTATTTAAAAAACAATTATAAATAACACTTTCTGTCACTGCTTCCTGCCCATATCTGAGATTCTGTTTAGAATCAAAGACCCAAAATTTAGAGAGACAGAATAAACAACAATTATTTACTGTTTAATTCTGTAATCAAAATGATGTAATTACATTCATATTTTCTTCTTAAGTATCTCTACTACCCTTATAAGAAGAGTGTGCCTAAATTTCCAAATTTACCCAACAATTCATTTTACTTGCAAAAAGCACAGAGAGCTTTAAAAGGGGGAAATGTGACTCTCTCAGTTTCCCTCTTCCTCCTCTCAAGTTCAGAACACTTTTTTTTCTTACCTCACTGTCAATGTACTAAACATGAATTTTACCCACATATAACTCAGATATGACTTCTGATGTCCAGCAATGATGAGCTAATTTATTCAGACCAATTCTCTCACTGAAAATTAATAAAAATACTGAATAAAATACGTTTTAGTCTTTATTTAAAACATCAATATGCTAAAACATAAGTAAGGCACTATCAGGCCAAAACCAAGAATAAATGAGAGCATAGAAAAGTAGCCCAACCACTAGAAGCTGTTTCTATTCCAAAGGCATTTGCCTATTTGGACTCTGAAACTGAGCTATGGCTACAATGGATTCCTGGGGTGAGGCAGATGGAAATCACATCCCAAGGCTCACCAAAAGTGGAGAATATGACAGGACAATCCCATATTAAACTGGAACACAAAAGGCCACACCAGAGGTAAACCCATTCCCTCCCTTCATGCTCAGACAACTACAGAAAGAATTGTTTTAGCTCAGCACAAAGCAGGGCAAAAGAAAAAGAAAAAGGAAATCCAGCCCTGAGGGGCTATAACCATAGGAATATTTGAAGCCCAGATATGCAGCCTCAAATTTGTACTACTGCCAAAAATGTAGTTTAGAGTACCAGAATGACATTATACCTAATTCTCTAAAAGAAGAAAATACAAACCTCTTCCAGAGGAAGGTATCTTCCTATTAGTAGGTCTTTGAGAATCCTCAGAAATACATTTTCGAGTGCTACAAGTGACACAGAATCAAAGATAGCCAAGCACACAAAGAAACAAGGCACCATGAGCAAGAACCAGCAGACAACAAAATCAGACATCTGCAGACTTCAGATATTGGAATTACCATACACAGATTATTAAAGAAAAATGTTTATTATATTGAAAGGAATTTTTAAAGCTTGAAGATACAGAAAGGCACAAGAATCTATAAAAATTGTCAAAGCAATTCTTAAAAAGAGGCAAATAGCTCTAGAAACTAAAAACATAATAATCCATATGATACATTTTTTTTTTATAATTGAACTTAGCTCCTGAGTCCTTATTTCTGCTGATAATGGAAATGACAAATGTGTTCATGATTAAAGGTAACTCAGTCACCTCCAGATTAAACTCTGTCTCTTTTGGGTAAATGATAACTTAGTAGGCAGTAACTTAGAACTAATCTAAGTTCCAGGGTCTAGCACATCCTTGGAGGGCAGTTTGGTTTGGGAGGTCTTCTGTTCTCCGCTCTGTACGAACCCTGCTTTCTTTCATTCTTAGGCATTTATTGGCCTCTTTCCTCACTGCACCCACTACAGAAGTGCCCACACTCCCTTGATAACTCCTGTCAATCTCAACTATAAGACTTCTTTATGGCCTCTGATTATAAAGCCCTATCTAGGAAGCTATATTTTCTCAGACAGAAAGTGGGAGAAAAATTCTGTCTATAATCAGTTCCACAAACTTATCTGTGTGTTTTTTCTTTCACAATCCCACTCCTCTCCCCACCGAGACTCAACCAAAATAGGAAAAAAGAGCTCTTTTTCTTCTCTTTTCTCTCTCTGTCAAATTTCTTACCCATCTCCGAAATGATTCTGTCCCGTCTCTGAATGGCAAGAAAATATTATATGTTTATTGAATAATTCTTTCTGTTTTATGTTTATTGTATAAACTCTATGCTCGAAGACCTGCAGGCTTTGTTTTGATATTCAAGATTTTGGAACAAAAAACAAACAAATAATAACCTCCCCACCTCCACAAAAAAAATTTCTCTCATTCAGAACTTTGCTCTCAGAGTTGAAAGATCTTACTTTGAAAACCCTCTCTTTTTTGTCTATTTTTTATATACTTTAAGTTCTGGGATACATGTGCAGAACATGCAGGTTTGTTACACAGGTATACAGGTGCCATTGTGGCTTGCTGCACCCATCAACCCATCAGTTACATTAGATATGTCTCCTAGTGCTATCCCTCCCCTTGCCCCTCACTCCCCGACAGGCTCTGGTGTGTTATGTTCCCCTCCCTGTGCCCACATGTTCTCATTGTTCAACTGCCACTTATGAGTGAGAACATGCAGTGTTTGGTTTTCTGTTTCTGTGTTAGTTTGCTGAGAACAGTTTCCAGCTTCATCCATGTCCCTGCAAGGACATGAACTCATTCTTTTTTTTAATGGCTGCATAGTATTCCACGGTGTATATGTGCCACATTTTCTTTATTCAGTCTAACATTGGTGGGCATTTTGATTGGTTCCAAGTCTTTGCTATTGTGAATAGTGCTGCAGTAAATGTACGTGTGCATGTGTCTTTATAGTAGAATGATTTATAATCCTTTGGGTATAATCCCAGTAATGGGATTGCTGGGTCAAATGGTATTTCTAGTTCCTTGAGGAATTGCCACACTGTCAACCACAATGGATGAACTAACTTATACTCCCACCAACAGTGTAAAAGCATTCCTATTTCTCCACATCCTCTCCAGCATCAGTTGTTTCCTGACTTTTTAATGATCACTATTCTAACTGGCATGAGTTGGTATCTCATTGTGGTTTTGATTTGCATTTCTCTAATGAGCAGTGATGACGAGCTTTTTTTTCATAGGTTTGTTGGCCACATAAATGTCTTCTTTTGAAAAGTGTCTGTTCATATCCTTTGCCGACTTTTTGATGGTTTTTTTTCTTGTAAATTTCTTTAAGTTCCTTGTAGATTCCGGATATTAGCCCTTTGTCAGATGGATAGATTGCAAAAATTGTCTCCCATTCTGTAGGTTGCCTGTTCACTCTGATGACAGTTTCTTTTGCTATGTGGAAGTTCTTTTGTTTAATTAGATCCCATTTGTCAATTTTGGCTTTTGTCGCCATTGCTTTTGGTGTTTTAGACATGAAGTCTTTGCCCATGCCTATGTCCTGAATGGTATTGTCTAGGTTTTTTTCCAGGATTTTTATGGTTTTAGGTCTTACATTAAAATCTTTAATCCATCTTGAGTTAATTTTTGTATAAGATGTAAGGAAGGGATCCAGTTCAGTTTTTTGCATATGGCTAGCCCGTTTTCCCAATACCATTTATTAAATAGGGAATCCTTTCTTCATTGTTTGTATTTGTCAGGTTTGTCAAAGATCAGAAGTTGTAGATGTGTGGTGTTATTTCCGAGACCTCCATTCTGTTCCATTGGTCTATATATCTGTTTTGGTACCAGTACTATGCTGTTTTGGTTGCTATAGCCTTGTAGTATAGTTTGAAGGCAGGTAATGTGGTGCCTCCAGCTTTGTTCTTTCTGCTTAGGATTTTCTTGGCTGTATGGGCTCTTTTTTGGCTCCAAATGAAATTTAAAGTAGTATTTTCTAATTCTGTGAAGAAAGTCAGTGGAAGCTTGCTGGGAATGCCA
>NW_012099721.1:224122-236563 GCF_000951045.1 Mandrillus leucophaeus
AATAGGAGTGGTGAGAGAGGGCATCCTTGTCTTGTGCCAGTTTTCAAAGAGAATGCTTCCAACTTTTGCCCATTCAGTATGATATTGGCTGTGAATTTGTCATAAATACCTCTTATTATTTTGAGCTATGTTCCATCAATACCTAGTTTATTTAGTGTTTTTAGCATGAAGGGGTGTTGAATTTTACTGAAGGCCTTTTCTGTGTCTATTGAGATAATCATGTGGTTTCTGTCATTGGTTCTGTTTATGTGATGGATTACGTTTATTAATTTGCATATGTTTAACCAGCCTTGCATCCCAGGAATGAAACTGACTTGATCGTGGTGGATAAGCTTTTTGATGTGCTGCTGGATTTGGTTTGCCAGTATTTTGAGGATTTTCACATCAATGTTCATCAGGGATATTGGCATGAAACTTTCTTTTTTGTTGTGTCTCTTCCAGGTTTTGGTATCAGGATGATGCTGGCCTCAAACAATGAGTTAGGGAAGAAACCTTCTTTTTCTATTGTTTGGAATATTTTCAGAAGAAATGGTACCAGCTCCTTTTTGTACCTCTGGTAGAATTTGGCTGTGAATCTGTATGGTCCTGGACTTTTTTTGGTTGGTAGGCTATTAATTACTGCCTCAATTTCAGAACTTGTTATTGATCTGTTCAGGGATTCGACATCTTCCTGGTTCAGTCTTGGGAGGGCATATGTGTCCAGGAATTTATCCATTTCTTCTAGATTTTCCAGTTTATTTACACAGAGGGGTTTATAGTATTCTCTGATGGTAGTTTGTATTTCTGTGGGATCAGTGGTGATCTCCCCTTTATCATTTTTTATTGTCTATTTGATTCTTCTCTCTTTTCTTCTTTATTAGTCTGGCTAGTGGCCTATTTTGTTAATCTTTTCAAAAAACCAACTCCTGGATTCATTTATTTTTTGAAGGGTTTTTAGTATCTCTACATCCTTCAGTTCTGCTCTGATTTTAGTTATTTCTTGTCTTCTACTAGGTTTTGAATTTGTTTGCTTTTGCATCTCTAATTCATTTAATTGTGATGTTAGTGTGTCAGTTTTAGATCTCTCCCACTTTCTCATGTGGGCGTTTAGTGCTGTAAATTTCCCTCTAAGCACTGCTGTAGCTGTGTCCCAGAGATTCTGGTACGCTGTGTCTTTGTTCTCATTGGCTTCAAAGAACTTATTTATTTCTGCCTTAATTTCATTATTTACCCAGTAGTCATTCAGGAGCAGGTTGTTCAGTTTCCATTTAGTTGTGCAGTTTTGTGTGAGTTTCTTAATCCTGAGTTCTAATTTGATTGCACTGTAGTCTGAGAGACTGTTATGATTTACATTCTTTTGCATTTGCTGAGGAGTGTTTTACTTCCAATTATGTGGTTGATTTTAGAATAAGCACTATGTGGTGCCGAGAAGAATGTATATTCTGTTGATTTCGGGTGAAGAGTTCTGTAGATGTCTATTAGGTCTGCTTGGTCCAGAGCTGAGTTCAAATCCTGAATATCATTGTAAATTTTCTGTCTTACTGGTCTAATATTGACAGTGGAGTGTTAAAGTCTCCCATTATTATTGTGTGGGAGTCTAAGTCTTTTTGTAGTTTTCTAAGAACTTGCTTTATAAATCTGGATGCTCCTGTAATTGGTGCATATATATTTGGGATTGTAAGCTCTTCTTGTTGCATCAATCCCTTTACTGTTATGTAATGCCCTTCTTTGTCTTTTTTTATCTTTGTTGGTTTAAAGTCTGTTTCGTCAGAGACTAGGATTGCAACCCCTGCTTTTTTTTTTTTTTTCTTTTTTTTTTTTCTCTCCATTTGCTTGGTAAATATCCCTCCATCCCTTTATTTTGAGCCTATGTGTATCTTTGCACGTGAGATGGGTCTCCTGAAAACAGCACACTGATAGGTCTTAACTCTTTTCAGTTCACGAGTCCGTGCCATTTAATTGGGTAGTTTAGCCCATTTACATTTAATAGTAATATTGTTATGTATGAATTTGATCCTGTCATTATGATTCTAGCTGGTTATTTTGCCCATTAGTTGCTGCAGTTTCTTCATAGTGTCAATGGTCTTTACATTTTGGTTTGTTTTTGCAGTGACTGGTACCAGTTTTTCCTTTCCATGTTTAGTGCTTCCTTCAGGAGCTCTTGTAAGACAGGCCTGGTGGTGACAAAATCCCTCAGCATTTGCTTGTCTATAAAGAATTTTATCTCTCCTTCATTTACGAAGCTTAGTTTAGCTGGATTTGAAATTCTGGGTTGAAAATTCTTTTCTTTAAGAATGTTGAATATTGGCCCCCACTCTCTTCTGGCTTGTAGGGTTTCTGCAGAAAGATCTGCTGTTAGTCTGATAGGCTTCCCTTTGTGTGTAACCCGACCTTTCTCTCTGGCTGCCCTTAACATTTTTTCCTTCATTTCAACCTTGGTGAATCTGATGATTATGTGTCTTGGGGTTGCTCTTCTTGAGGAGTGTGTTTGTGGTGTTCCCTGTATTTCCTGAATTTGAATGTTGGCCTGTCTTGCTAGGTTGGGGAAGTTCTGCTGGATAATATCCAGAAGTGTGTTTCCAACTTGGTTCCATTCTCCCTATCACTTTCAGGTACACCAATCAAACGTAGATTTGGTCTTTTCACATAGTCCCATATTTCTTGGAGGCTTTGTTCATTCCTTCTCATTATTTTTTCTCTAATCTTGTCTTCACACTTTATTTCATTAAGTTAATCTTCAATCTCTGATATCCTTTATTCTGCTTGTTCAGTTTGGCTATTGATACTTGTGTATGTTTCATGAACTTCTCATGCTGTGTTTTTCAGCTACATCAGGTCATTTATGTTCTTCTCTAAACTGCTTATTCAAGTTAGCAATTCCTCTAACCTTTTATCAAGTTCTTAGCTTCCTTGTATTGGAAAGCCTTTTTAAACTCAACGCTAAGAGTCTGACAGTTCTCACTGTTCTGTTTGTATTTCTCTCAGGCTGATGGCAAAGGGAGACTACTAAGAAGGAAAAATACGTCCAATAATATTTCAAAATATTTTTCTGCTGCATGAACAACTTTTTATCTAGTTCCTACAAAAAGGAAAACATGTTTAACAAAAATATTTGTTGTAACAAAATCATCCTGGGACCAAAAAAAATATGAGACCCATAGAGTTTTGTTATGTAAGGATTTCATCAGTTCATGGGTTTCAAGAGCAGGTCTCTGGCAAACTAAATTAATTTACCATGCACTTCTCACAGGTCAGAAATAGTGTTATTGCAATAACTGTAGATTTTGAATAAAGACATATTTACCTTGACTAGTAGCTATAAAGATAGAATGAAACCTTTTCAAATCTCAAAATTAAGAGTACTCTACTGACACCAGCAAGAGTGATTGTATCACACCCGAATATCAGTAGGAAGGGGCTATTTTTAATGAGAATTGATGCTATAAATTGACAATTCAAAAATGACTCAGCATCTAAAAATAGTACAATATCTAATATTATTAAGAATAGTTTTAGTTTCATTGATGCAGAAACTGTTTTCACACAAAAGAATGGAAATTCTAAGATATCTCTTTTTTTCAAGGATAAAATACATACATATATGTATATATGCAAGGAGAGTAAATGAAATCTGCCGACTTTATATTTGGAAGGAAATTCAGAGACGATTTTCCTGCCAGCAGTCTTGGGTGTAGACCAAGCAGATAAAGTTATCAGAAAGGATTAATTGGATCCTGATCCATATGTAATTGAGCTGCCACTTTGGTACATTGGCTATTAATGTTTTAGATGGGAGACAATAGTGTCTCTTTCAGCTAGAATTGAAATGTCTATAAGACAAACTGGAGAAAGCATTAAGAAAACACCAAAACACCCATGGTTTTATTTGCACATTCCTGATTGTGACTGTAGGTAGAGTTCACATCAGTTCTATGAAATCAGCATTTATTTTGTACACCTAGGTGGGAAGCAAACAACAATGAAAATCCTCCAATTTCCAGGATTTAAGTATGTAGAAAAATTCACCTAGAGCTGAAATTTACAAAAGCAAATCTATAGAGTCTTCTTATTTTCTAAGATTTCAGTTAATAAGTTTTAGAAATTGTTTCAAAAAGTAAATATCCATTATTAAGTCATTTATAGAATGGTAGAGCTGAGAGTACGTGTGTTGTGAAGATCAGTGCTGTGGTTTCCACAGCAACTACAGCTCTGCTCTGTCTGCTTGAATCCTTGCTTTGTACTTTATTCAGCCTGTGCTAGTAAATTTAGGCCCATGGTGAACACCTGTAGGTGAATATAAGTGTGCACTCACCTATCTGTGATAGGGTATTTCTCATAAGAACTAAGGTTTCCTTCTTATCATGTCAAGATCTACTTAATATTTAAGCTTGGAATAAACACAGCCTTAACAGGGCTTTCAAATCCCATGAGGTACTAAAATATTTTTGTAATAGAGATTGTAGGCCAGGTGCGGTGGCTCATGCCTGTAATCCCAGCACTTTGGGAGGCCGAGGCGGGCAGATCACCTGAGGTCAGGAGTTCAAGACCAGCCTGGCCAACATGGTTTCTACCAAAAATACAAAAATTAAGAGGGCATGGTGGCGGGTTCCTGTAATCCCAGCCACTCGGGAGACCAAGGCAGGAGAGTCACTTGAACCAGGAAGCAGAGGTTGCAGTGAGCCGAGATTGTGCCACTATACTTCAGCCTGGCCGACAAGAGCAAAACTCTGCCAAAAAAAAAAAAAAAAAAAGAAATTATGACCAATGGCATATTTTAAAAAATTAAAGGATTGCATATTGGAATAATCCAAATCCCCTAAGTTTACAACTGAGCAGCAACTCTATCACTGATTTAAGAAAAGTCTTCTCTTGGGCCCATTAATTCCAGAAACTGGGCTAATAGAATAAGGAAATAGTTCAATTTGCCTTAAAACTACATATCTGGGGTTCCTGAAGCAGCACTTCAGTCCCTTCCAACTGAGTGTCTCAATTACCTTATGATTCTCAATAAATTAGTTGATTGGGCTCATTGTATCTATCTGTCATACCAGGTCCCAATGCTTGACTGATTGTTGAGTAGTGCAATTAACAGGCTGAGTTATTTAGAAGACTTGTCCCCACCGTGGAAGACAAGCTCCACCCCAACTACTCTAGAGCTTCTTGCTCCACTGTTTTCTATGGCAAGATTTTCTTCTAAATGAAATCATCATCTGCATGTTTGGTGTTCATTTGTTAATAGATCCAACGAATATTTACAGAGTGCCTACCATGTGCAGGGGACTGTGCTGTCACTAGAGGTCCTATGCTGACCCTGTAACTAAACACCTTGAATGACTTCTAATAAGGACCCATAGCCTAGTGAACAGTGTTAGAGAAGATTTTCAATCAGGCCATTCTCAGTGACCAAAACCCTTAAAATGGCTATCAAATGCCCACCGCCAGCTTTTCCTCTTCCATTATAGGCTTCCTCACATGGTCCTGCCCTACGATTGACCCTTCCTCCTGTGTCTTCCCTACTCTCTTCTCGCATTGCTGTTAGCATATAAATTGCCACTTGATCCCCACTCTCACTCTGATCCTCCGTTCTTCCTTCTGACTCCTAGAACCACTTAGCTGCTCCATCTCATATCTAGTTACTTTTTTCTCCACCTTCATCTCTCTTCTCACTGATGATTTTGAGGAGATCAAGACTCAGGGAGAATCAAGGCACCATATGGCTTTTGTCTTTGAACAGTTCAGGGCTTAATAGGGTACAATAAATTAATTTGGGACTTGGATTTGCACCTTGGCTACATACTGGTTAAAAAAGCTTTGTAGTACTGCTGTTAGGATCTAGTCACTATTTGTCCCATTGCTTCTAGTGGTAAATGTTTCCATGTTCCTTACAGACCATTTACTTTCTTCATTTTCCCCCTAAGCCAGCCTGAATTCTCAGTGAAGAGATCACTATCCATAAAATCACCTGAACCAGAAACCTAGAGTTGATCCAAGGCCCTTCCTGCTCACTAACCTTCTTTATCCACTCCTTCACCAAGCCGTATGGGTCTGTCCTCACTATCACTACCTTATGTAGGTTCTTATCACTTCTGGCCTGACTTATTGCCCTACCCCATCCCCTGCCACCTCGTTGAGTAGTCAAACCTACCAACACCCATCACCAAACATCACATTGCTGCTGCCACTGGTACCCATCAAATTCATCTCTCCCTATACAACTTGTCACATATTTTTTCCAAAACAAACATCACTTCATGTTCTGAATCCCCTTAGCTTTCAGAATAATGTTCAAACTCCTTGGTTTATAACAAATGGTTTACAGTCAGGTCCTACCCACATTTGTGGCTTCCTTTTCCACCACCCTACCATCCATCCATGCAATCTCTATGTCACCCATATGGAACAGTGTGTAGCTCCTGTAACCCCTGCTGCTGATACACACCTCCATTATTTCCCATACACTGACTGTTTTCTCTACTTGGAATGCCCTTCTTTCTGTGAATAGTGAAGTTAACTCTTACTGCTCTTATTAGTCCCTCAAACTCAGTTTGCCACGTGTCACGCACTGTGCTGAGAGCAGTACATGTATTCCTTGAATTCCAACTCCAACTTAGGTGCCCTTCATTTGGGTTCCATAGCTCTCTAAATACCTCTACTAGAGCATCTGCCATAAATCACATATTTATTTTGTCAGTTTCATTTATTCATTCAACAAATATTTATTACTATGTGTCCTACAATAGTGGGCAACTTAGATAGTTTTTCTACTTTCTGGTTCTTACAGGCTAGCAGGGAGAAAGACAACTGAGAAGTAACAATAATGGATCATAGGTGGTAAAGTAGAAGATTCTGTGGGTGTCAGGGTTCTTAATACAATCCAGGAGGTCAGGAAAGGCTTCCTAAGGGAGCCATCCTTCAGTTGAGCCTGACGTATGTACCAGGAAAAGAGATCAGCCCATTAAAGGCCTAGAAATGAGAGAGCACATGCATGGGGCCTCTCTTCAGGTAACTGAAATAAGTTCATTATGAATGGAGAAAGGTAGGGCACCGGCAAGATGGCAAGATGGAGCAGTCACAGCAGTGCTGGCTAGTGGAAGGCTGTAAAAGCCTTGTCTAAGGAGTCAGATTTGTTTATCCCTGAAACAATGGAAAGGCCATTGAACGATTTTACGAAGGGTAGTGACATGGTCACACTTGCCTTTTAGAGTGGCCACTGTGGCTGCCTGTTGGAGATGCAGGGAGGCTGATTGGGACACTGTTACTAATCCAAGTGAGAGATGCTAGTGGGCTGGACTAGATAGCACCAGTAGGAAAGAAGAAATGTAGACAAACTTTAGAGCTGCCTACAAGGTAGAATTAACAGGGTTTGTTGACTTACCAGGAAAAAAGACAGGAGGGAGAAGAAAGACTAAAGGATAATCCAGGATATTTAGATTTAGGTAGTTTTGGGTGCCATTCCTGTAACTGGGAATTTTTGGATGGAGAGGGGGCAGTTTTGAGAGAAAGATGATAAGCTCGGTTTAGGACATATTGATTCTGAAGTGCCTTTTAAAACAAGTAGAGTTAGTTGTCCAGTAGGTATCTGAATATACATGGATCTAGGGCCAAAGGACATAGTAGACACAGGTCTGGAAATTTGAAACTTGTTATCATATAGATTGTAATTAAGTGGATGGATATAATCCCATTAAACTATAGGTCTAGTGAGGCAAGGACCATACATTATTTACCTCTGCATCTCCAGGGTCTAATACTATTTCTGGAACAGAGTAGGTGCTTTGGTAATTTTATTGACTTTAATGAATATTAACTAATTAACAGTGTGAAATACAATCACATTTAATTTGAAAATCTTCCTTAATATAAAATATTGGAATACAAAAATTGTGTGGTATTGATATGCATCAACAATTGAGAAGTAACAATAATGGATGATAGGTAGTTTTCAGAAAAGTGATATTGAACTGGATAATCTAAAAAAAATGTTGGGCAGAATAATAACTACTTTGAAGACAAATGAAATGCATTTCACTTGTACAAATTAAAGCATAGTTACAGACCAAAAATTACCAAAGCAGATTGCAAGTGCTATTTTATCATCATTTGTACAGTGTGATGGAGCAATTAAAATGTGATATATGTATTTGTCTATGCATAATAATTAGCAAGAGATAAAGAGATTAGAAGGATAGTTAAAGAAAAACCAAAAATGAGCAACCTTTCAGCCATGCATTTGGCACCACACACATCTGCTTTCAGCAACAGCCTATCATGGTGACTTGCTTTTCATTTTCCACTAGTTCCCCTCACAGAGCTTATATGTGGGGATGAAACAAAACTCTTCTTGTGTATTATTATGGTAATTTTATAATTATATTGAAAGGAAATTCTTTGAATCTTTTTATTCTTTTGTTGGAAATAACATTTAAATGCGGGAATGCATTCCCTGAGACCAAACAGTGTCTGCCAGCAATAGTAATAAATATCAGTTCCACTCTTCAAAGAAAGGATATGTTCCCAAGTACTTTTCAAGCATGTCTTTTTTCCCCTCTCTTGAATAAATTTTTGTTTATTCTTTCATTTCATCAAAATACCTAGAAAGTACAAGTACCACTCAGAAATTGTTCTTTTGAATTTTGGCATGTAATCCATCATTTGTGCATGGCCGAAAGATAAATTTCAAGTGAGTCATTACTACCAGTGCATTGTGGCAGAAAACATCCTGGCCAAAGGCAGACATGGGTTCGCATTGCAATGCACTTGCTTCATACGTACAGAAGATCCCTCAACCTCTCTAGGTCTTATTGGTCTCCACTGTAAAATGAGGAATTGAATTTAGTTACTTTTTATTTTTATTTTTTTCCTTGAGGCAGAGTCTTGCTCAGTCACCCAGGCTGGAGTGCAGTGGCATGGTCTTGGCTCACTGCATCCTCCACCTCCTGAGTTCAAGCAATTCTCATGCTTCAGTCTCCTGAGTAGCTGGGATTACAAGCTACAGGCATGCACCACCATGCCTGGCTAATTTTCGTGTTTTTGGTAGAGACGGGGTTTCTCCATGTTGGCCAGGCTGGTCTCAAACTTCTGGCCTCAAGTGATCTGCCTGCCTCGGCCTTCCAAAATACTGGGATTTAGTTACTTCTAAGACCACTTCTAGGTCTATGATCTTATTCTATCCTCGAAAACATTTTATTACTTTATGTAGACTTTATTAAATTTGACTTTGCTTTATTATTTTATGTTCTCTATTAATTACCAAGATTTATGTACTGTGTCTGTGCCCAGTGGAAGCTAAAGATCTAGGAACACAACATGAGAATATGCTAACACTCATAATAATGTTTCTATTCTTTGGGCATTTACTACACGTCAGTCATTGACCTAGGCATTTGCTCTATCACATTTAATCTTCACAACAACCTTATATAATAAATATTTATATCCCCATTTTACAAACTATGAAATTGGGACTTGTGTATGTTGGCAGAACTTGACAGAAAGTGTTCTTGGTGAATTTCAACCCTAGATCTGCCAGCTCCAGAGCCTGTGCTTTTAACCATTATGTTATATCTGGATTTCTGGCTGGATCTCTCTCCGAGGGTTGGAGCGAACCCAGTAGACACAGATAACATCCAGGAAGGAGTGTTGAGTGAAGTCATCCAGGATGTTTATCCACAAAATACAGATCTGAGAGGTGGTCAAGGAAGGGAGAACCAAGATTATGCTGGAGAGCTGCACGAACTGTGGTTGTAAGGCTGCGGGAAGTATCACATCCACACAGGGAGAGGCAAGGATAGACATGGGAAGATGAGCAGTGACATTGGTAGCCTGGAGAATCTTAGCTTCTTAGTACTGGATCTTAGCAGAATTCTCTCCAAGTCTTCATCACTAAGGTGAGGTATGACAGGATTACGTGAAAATTCTCCTTCAAACATTATCTAGTGATGGCATAAGAAAATACAGTGAGAGTATCTTTAAGATACTCTTTAAGAAACAGGTGGCAAGTAGTTTGTGCTAGAGCTTCTCCCAGTGACTCATGCAAGGCACAATAGAAAGGCTTTCCAAGTTAGGCAAAGAAGGAAAGGAGAGATGGAGAAGGTATATTAGGAAGAAACCTCATGTGCCTGAAAATTATAACTAGGAAGATACAATGGGTGCAATTGGTGCTAATGTTGTATAATACCAGGCCATCTCATTTCACAGGGTGCAGACCTCAGAGGTAACCATACCCACCATTTAGAAAGTTTTCTACCTTAATAAAATGGGATGTTGTCACATCAGAAGTATATGAATTGCTTTCACCAGACACAATCGGCTCTTATAAAGTCTTCTTGCTTAGAAGATTTAATCTAAACCTAATCTAACCTCCACATAATGATCAGTTTACAGTATACACAGGCGATAGAGAAACAAGCTAAATGACACGCAAATGAAGCACTTGGGCAAATCCTATATTCTATAGGACAAGTGATGCAGTTTCTCCAAAAATAAACTACCCAGTTTCTCCAGCAAATTAATGGCATGAAATAAGGGGAGATAGATTATAGAATGAAATACACTTAATAGATATTAACGTAAAAATCAATAGTTGGTGTAATAATAAAACTTCTAGTAATTTCTCCTAAGTAAACAATTAGAGAAGCAAGTACAGATGCATGTAGGTGAGTGTTCACTGCTTTATTGTTTGTAGTGGTAGAAAAAGATGCAGTTTGGGCTGGGTGTGGTGGCTCGTGCCTGTAATCCCAGAACTTTGGGAGGCTGAGGCTGGTGGATCACCCAAGGTCAGGGGTTCAAGACCAGCCTGACCAATATGGTGAAACCCCGTCTTTACTAAAAATATGAAAATTAGCTAGGCATGGTGGTATGTGTCTGTAGTCCCAGCTACTTGGGCAACTAAGACAGGAGAATTGCTTGAACCCAGGAGGCAGAGGTTGCAGTGAGCCAAGATCGTGTCACTGCACTCCAGCCTGGAGTGACAGAGCGAGACTTCGTCTCAAAAAAAAGAAAAAAAGAGAGAGAGATGCAGTTCTGAGACAGAAAAATAAATTAAGGTTGGGGGAACACAAGTTACAGGCAGTAGGTATGGCATGTCATGTCATGGCATGGTGTGATGTGATATGGTGTGGTAATCAGAAAACCTAGATTTTAACATGCTTGGGCAAATTAACCTCTCTAAGACTCAGTTTCCTCATCTTAAAATGAGGATGATTAAAGTTCCTATCTGATAGGGACGTTATGAGATTAAATAGGATAATATTAAGCACAAGGCCTGGCAGAATGAACATTCAATATATCCTTCCAGAATATACACCAGACTCTCGAGAATGATCATCTCTATCTACAGAAGGAACTATGGTGAACCTTTTTACCCTTTCTGTTTTAAATTACCTTTCATTGTCATTCAATTCTAACATTTTTGTCATTTTCATTATGAGTGTATGTGCATCCTTTTTTATAGTTAATAAACTTTATTTTTTAGAGCAGTTTTCTGTTCATAGCAAAACTGAGCACAAAGTACAGAGTTCCTATATACCCCCTACCCACCACAGGCACAACCTTCCCTACTATCAACAGTGTATCCTTTTTAAACCTTGAGTTTTTAGGTGTGATTTTAAATTTTCAAAGAAATAGGTACTTTTAACTGCTAATTTGATATGTAATTGCAAAGTCATCAAAGAAAATGGTTTGTATGATCTTGATGCTTTAAGAACTAATATTTAAACTTTTCTTTTCCTTTATAATGTAATACATGGTAAATATGTAAAAAGACAGTATATTTTCTATATACTGGGTCCTACATATTTTCTGTGTGATCTATTGTTTTTTATATATACTTTTAAATATTGGATCACGATCATGTATTTGTCCATTTTTCTTGTGATTTGTCTTATCATTTTCTTAGATTTTCAAGGCTATGTAGTGGCCCTCTTAATCCTCAGTGACCTTTTTCTTCTTTTCCTTATATTCTATTTTCTCATGCAAATAGTTTACATGAGAGAAAAAGGCACCATGAGGGAAAGAGTAACAGGAGCGATTGGGCAGACTTCAAGCAATATGAGTCAGAATAGTGTAGTGGTTACTAGCATGTTCTTTGAATGAAGACTGATCTGGATTGAAGTCCAAGCTCCAAAGCTTGCTCTCAATTTACTCATCTGTAAAATGTAGCTGATGATCATTGTACCTACCCCAAAACAAATCTATACTTTCGAGGTACCCTGGGGTATAGGTTAGGGTATTGCAGGATCTTGACAAATTTCCTGCAAGTTCTAACAGGGAAATAAATCCATTTTGACAATGAAAAATACACGAGCTTGAGAGAGTTTACTTACTTGTAGTAATGAAAAGGGAATTATTTTTATTTTTTTATTTTTTTATTATACTTTATGTTCTAGGGTATATGTGCACAACATGCAGATTTGTTACGTATGTATACATGTGCCATGTTCTTGTGCTGCACCCATTAACTCG
>NW_012099721.1:238058-246837 GCF_000951045.1 Mandrillus leucophaeus
CCCATTCAGTATGATATTGGCTATGGGTTTGTCATAAATAGCTCTTATTATTTTGAGATATGTTCCATCAATACCGAATTTATTGAGAGTTTTTAGCATGAAGGGCTGTTGAATTTTGTCAAAGGCCTTCTCTGCATCTATTGAGATAATCATGTGGTTTTTATCATTGGTTCTGTTTATATGGAGGATTGCATTTATTGACCACATAGTGGAAGTAAAGCACTCCTCAGCAAATGTAAAAGAATGGAAATTATAACAAACTGTCTCTCAGACCACAGTGCAATCAAACTAGAACTCAGGATTAAGAAACTCACTCAAAATCGCACAACTACATGGAAACTGAACAACCCGCTCCTGAATGACTACTGGGTACATAATGAAATGAAGGCAGAAATAAAGATGTTCTTTGAAACCAATGAGAATAAAGATACAACATACCAGAATCTCTGGGACACATTTAAAGCACTGTGTAGAGGGAAATTTATAGCACTAAATGCCCACAAGGGAATTATTTTTAAAACTTTTCTAGCTAGAATAAAATCTCCAGTTGGCATAGTGTAATTGGTCATTGTTCCTGAATCACTACTTCATCACCCCAGTTTTCAGAGGCACTAAATGAGATGGAGATAAAGAAGAAATCCCCCAAATTCTTCATTTCATTATGTGTTTCAGAGGCAGAAGGAAATCTCTCCTCAGTTATCATTTTGTGAGTAAATTTTGACTAAACCAAAGTAATCTATTAAGTCACTCATAATATTCCTAATATCCCAAGAAACTATTAATTGTCAAAATGATAACAGAATTTTACTCAATGCCTGTTCCTTTCACTTTTGTATGTAAATTAAGACCCTCTGGCCATCTCTTTTTCCATGACAGTTCATAAAGCCAAGCCTAATCTTCTCCTGACAAAATACATGTGAAGAAGTGAGCTTCAAAGTCTAAGCTAAGAGCAAGAAGCTAAGATGAATTCTGAAAAGAAAAAAATGCGCTCTGAAAATAACTTGTCCAGATTCCTCCTAGCAGGTTAATTTAGGATCTGATATTAGTTTCTCATTGAAATTTTCAGAAAATGAGTGAAGCATTTGAAACAGAAAGTGCAATTGTACTCATGCGTTTAATTTTCCGAGGTTCAACTATACCAACTTTATTATACAAGGTTTGCACATTTCAAAACTTTAAAACATTTTTTCCAGTCCAATAAAAGGGCTATTTTCAAGACCAAGATATAGCAAAAGTTTGTGACGACCTTTGAAACAAGTAGACTTATCAGTTAAAAGGTCAATGATAGCCTTTTACTTGCATTTCCATTTATAAAATTGGCAATTTTCCTTAAACAATTGTGAGCATAATTGACATAATACATACATTGGTTCTTTATCTACTTGTCATCCTCTGAGTGCTGAGGTGTAAAGGAGGAGGCTGTTATTAGGGATCTTGAGCTGAATTCATAGCATTGATCTTAATTCAGCCAAGTGATTAGAATCCAATGTGGTACCTTTCTGTTTAGACTGAAGCAGGTAAGAAGGGTCAGTCACAAAGAATCAAATGATTTAGGAACTTCATTTGCAGTACTAAGGAGCATCTCAGGGCACTTATAGGTTGAATAAATAAAAACTCCATCAACCATTTACATTGAAGAAAATTGTGTTTCCAAACTGTCTTCCATAAATATTCACCTTTCAAAAGCATTTTCCTCTTATTAACCTGAGAACACGTGGTAGAGGAAAAGTTGAAGTCGTGCTTGACAGTAAGTGATGTCTACCAAAGCCTGGTATGGATTTTTCCCAGGATTTGTAGCTGATATTCCCTAGAGATATGGGTAAATTGTGTCACAAAAAACTGCAGAATTGAACTAGAGGTCCCACAGCAGGACATACCATAATATTTTAGGACAAAAAAAAAAAAAAAAAAAAAAAAACAGATTCCCAAGCAATCTTACTTCTGGAGCCAACCCCGACACTTCTCTGCTTTCTCGTGCACTGAAGCATCCTGAGGCACCAGTGTCTCTCAGCATGATACAGTTCATTCATACCAGCAAGCATGTGGATGGCTTCCACTTAGGCTGTCAAGTTTTTATTCTTGTTTAGAAAGAAGAAACACAGGAGGCCGGGCGCGGTGGCTCACTGCCTGTAATCCCAGCACTTTGCGAGGCCGAGACAGGGGGATCACGAGGTCAGGAGATCGAGACCATCCTGGCTAACACAGTGAAACCCTGTCTCTACTGAAATGCAAAAAAAAAAAAAAAATTAGCCGAGAGAGGTGGCGGGCGCCTGTAGTCCCAGCTACTCCAGAGGCTGAGGCAGGAGAATGGCATGAACCCGGGAGGCGGAGCTTGCTGTAAGCCGAGATAGCACCACTGCACTCCAGCCTGGGCAACAGAGTGAGACTCCATCTCAAAAGAAAAAACAACAACAACAACAACAAACAAGAAACACAGGGATTCAGAGAACTTAAGTTCTTTCTTACATGATGAACTATATTTGGACAAAAGTCATTCTGCTTGGTCTACAGGTTGTCATTCTCCAAACATACTCTTCTTTCTCTTGCCTCTGTGTTTTGCAAGTTCTGAAGCCTCTATCTCATATTTCCTCACTTGGTGAGCTTCCTCTCATCCCCTCAATTAAAGTCCAAGGCTCACATCCTCTGAGAAGTCCTCCCTGACTCAAGGACCTTCCTTGTCTGCATCAAATAACGTTAAAGACTCTTTAAAGTAATTATTGTCTTATTTATCTATTTTATCCACTACAGTTGAGTACAGGTGCCATGTCTTTCCTACACTGAGTGCTAAAGGTTAATCTGGGACTCAGAAAACATGTTGAATGAATACATGAATATATCCATACTAAAATTGCACTAGGCCAGGCACAGTGGCTCACGCCTGTAATCCTAGCACTTTGGGAGGCAAAGGCAGATGAATTGTCTGAGCTCAGGAGTTCGAGAACAACCTGGGAAACATGATTAAATCCTGTCTCTACTAAAATACAAAAAATTAGATGGGTGTGGTGGTGTGCACCTGTAGTCCCAGCTGCTCGGGAGGCTGAGACAGGAGAATTGTTTGAACCTGGGAAGCAGGGGTTGTAGTGAGCTGAGATCGCATCATTGCACTCCAGAAATTTTCTCTTAAAAAAAAAAAAAATTGTACTAGAAGTTTAGCCCATTAGAACAAAGACTAGCTTGTTCATTATCAGAGTGTATCAATTCTGATAATTCCCAGGCATATGCTCTTTAAATAAGGAAAGTAGAAAAGCAAACATCCTGGCATTTAGTAGTCACTTAATAAACGGTTCTTGAATAAATGAGCATTTTTAATGAAAGAATATCTTATATTAGGCAATTCCATTGAAAATTAAAATGGGAATTTCCTTTAGACAAAATAATCTCGTCAACACCAAAAAACCTCCATTCAAAAGTGTTCAGATCATGTTATTGAAGCCAAAAGAATTCATGGCACAAATACAAATATAGCTTAGGAGCAACACGATTGTAACAATACAATATTTTCTTCCTTCCTTTCTTTCTTTCCTTCTTTCTTCCTTCCTTCCTTCCTTTCTCTCTCTCTCTCTCTTTCTTCTTTCTTTCTTTCTCTTTTTTTTTGAGAAGGAGTCTCCCTCTTATTGCCCAGGCTGGAGTGCAATGGCACAATCTCAGCTCATTGCAACCTCTGCCTCCCGGGTTCAAGCAATTCTCCTGCCTCAGCCTCCTCAGTAGCTGGGATTACATGTAGGCATGCACCACCACGCCCGGCTAATTTTTGTATTTTTAGTAAAGACAGTTTCACTTTGTTGGCCAGGCTGGTCTTGAACTCCTGACCTCAATGATCCACCTGCCTCAGCCTACCAAAGTGCTGAGATTACAGGCATGAGCCACCATGCCCGGCCAACAGTACAATATTTTCAAAAATTAATTTTGTGTTTTTCTTTCCCAGCTTCCTTTTATGTGACCACATTGTCTCAAGGAAAGTAGAATGGTTACATTGAGAATAAAAGGGAATAAATAGTACATGTTTGGCTTTGTGACTCTGAAGCATGCTTTTGAGAACCAAAGCACCATCTTGAGGGACTCCAGAGATCATGACATAGAAACAGAAAGAGATTAGATGAAGGACCAAGACCTCAGCCTCCCCTCAAGGAGAGCTGGCAGATATAGAGACAGAACAGCACCTGGAGTCAGGGATAGGGGAGAGGAGAACCTGACTTAGAGTCACTCAGGGAAGAGGTTTGGTGGAGGTGAAGATGGTCAACATCAGAAGACCATGCAGAACCGTTGGAATTCGGTAGCAGGATGGATATGAGAATGCCTCTCTAAGGACATGACTCTTGATCAGGGATCCAAAGGATGTGTAGGAGCTACGTAGGAGCTTTCACAGGAAGCTGAGATAACTAATTATAGCTTGAAAGAGCACTACACACAGCATGAGGGGAGGGGCTATTTTGCTATCCCTTCTATTAATGGGTGTTCTCATGCCACCTGTGGTTTTTTTAGCCGAAGAACATTCACCTATGTCCGAAGACATTTTGAACTCCATCTATACTGCCCCATATGAATATCCCCACATTTCTCAATTGTCCAGGATACCCTTAAGCCTCTTGCCAGTCCATTAAATATGGTGAATGAGAATTCCTGGCTTCTAGTGTGTCAAGGGGAACAGGGTGGTGTGGAAGAGAGAGGCACAGCACAGGTACTTAGGAAACACTGGACAGTGATCAACCTACCTCCATTACACATATTTTAAATGGAAGTTGAAATTGCAAACTCTGTGTAAACTAGTGGTGAGATTAAATTAGCAGAATGTCGGTTCAGAATCTAATAAATCTGGTCAGACCATATCCAATGTTGAGATATTTTCCTTGAATACCAAACATGAGGAGCACACATTCAGAAGAATACAGACAGGATGATCATAGAAGAGTAGTCTAAAGCACTGGGCACACACAGTCTAAAGAAGACAAAACTTGGGTGAAGTCTTTCATAAGCTGTAGGGTAAGGGAGAGCACTGGAGCTCATTACTATACTTCCCTGAACTGTGACTGCCACTAGCAGTCAGACCGATCCAAAACTGGAGTGTTCAAGATCAGTTAGTTGACCAGTTTGTTAGAATGGTGCCAAAGGACCTCTAAAGGGTGAGTGGGATAGTGAGCAGCTCGAATTACTTCTGACTCCAATTTTAATTCTATGAAATAAAGACAAAGCATTAATTTAATCAATTAACAAACATTTATTGAGCACTCGTTAGGTGTCAGGCACTGTGTTAAGTGCTGGAGATGTAACGGAACAAAACGAGACATGGCCTCTCTCATGCGGCTTACAGTCTAGAGGAGAGAAGGCAGACAAAATCACACAAGCAAATAAAATTTCGATGGTGGTAAGTGTTACAAAGGAGGAATGCACAGTGCTATCATAACTTTTATTTGGGGTATACCTGGACAGGAACGTGAGGATAGCTCTTTAAGTATATGACTCTTGATCAGGGATGCAAAGGATGTGTAGGAGCTACCTCCCTCCCCTGCAGGGAAGAGCGGTCAAGACCATTGAATAAAATATGCCTCATCAAAAGGCAATATGGCATAGTCATTAAAAGATAAAGCTGAATTCCGTACCTTCCACATATGAGTTGTGTGTCCTTAGGAAAGTTATTTAAGCTCTCAGCACTTAAGAGTTCTTATCTGCAAAATTAGGAAAATATATATTTCACAGGGTTAAGATAAATGAAATAAGGGATGCAAAATGATTAGACCAAGCCAATGTGTAGTGTTTATTAAACTTTGGTGATAATCCATAAATTGACATGAAATGACAATGGCAAATTATTTATTGAAGATAGAGCAAGAACCTTTTAAACTACAAAACAGTCCATTCTCGGATCCTGAAAATCTCAGCATTAAGGCTGGAATCATCAAATCATTAAGTAGGTAGTGTGAACCATAGTCCACAAATCTGTTGTGAACATTATCCCATAATTCTTCATTTTTCTTCAAACCTAATTAAATATTACTCTTGCCTAGATCAGGAAACTTTTTTCGTAGATCAAAGAATTGTTCTAGATCGAGGAATGCAATCTCAATTATTATTGGATTCCTTTGTCCCTCCTAATTTTCAGTTCATCAAGGTGGTGCCTAATAAATTCATTTTCCAAGATAGCTTCACTCCTTGACAGCAGGCAACTCACTTGATCAAGATTTCTGTCCCTTTTCTCATCTGAAGCAATCTCTCCTCTCTAGTATTTCTTCTCCTCTTCCTCCTTAACTCTCTCCCTCCTACTTCTTTCTCTCCTTCTATTCTTCTTCCCTCTTTTCAACATATCTCTGTCTCTCCCTATCTTCCAGAACATGAAGCAAGTGTCTTTGATAGGGTAGGCTAGAACAGTGCCTGACACACGCCTGCTTTTGTTCCCTTATCTGGCCCCACCCACATCCTACTGATCGGGCCATTTTACAGAGAGCTGATTGGTCCATCTTGACAGAGTGCTGATTGGTGCATTTACAATCCCTGAGCTAGACACAGAGTGCTGATTGGTGCATTTACAATCCCTGAGCTAGACACAAAGTGCTGATTGGTGCATTTACAATCCCTGAGCTAGACACAGAGTGCTGATTGGTGCATTTACAATCCTTTAGCTAGACATAAAAGTTCCCCAAGTCCCCACTAGGTTAGGTAGATACAGAGGACTGATTGGTGTATTTACAAACCTTGAGCTAGACGCAGAGTGCTGATTGGTGCATTTACAATCCTTAGCTAGACATAAAGGTTCTCCAAGTCCCTATTAAACTCAGGAGCTCATCAGGCTTCACCTAGTATATCCCACAGCTGGGCTGCAGGCCAAGCTGCCCGCCAGTCCCCTGCCATGTGCTCACACTCCTCAACCCCTGGGCGGTTGATGGTCCCGATCACGGCGGAGCAGGGGGTGGTGCTAGTTGGGGAGGCTCCCGCGGCGGGGGAGCCCACTGGTGGGAGGCGGGGGTTCGGGCATGGCACGCTGCAGGTCCCGAGCCCTGCCCCGTGGGGAGGCAACTGAGGCCCAGCGAGAACTCGAGCCACCCCGCCCCCTGGCAGGCCGACACTGCTGGGGTACCCGGCGCACCCACCGCAGCTGCTGGCCCGGGTGCTAAGCCACTCTCTGCCCCTGGCAGGCAGCACCAGCCGGCTGCTCCCAGTGCGGGGCCCCCGGAGCCTGCGCCCACACCTGCCAGAACTCGCCCTGGCCTGTGAGCCCCGCCCGCAGCCCGGTTCCGTTAGCCCCTCTCCCTCCACACCTCCCGGCAAGCAGAGGGAGCGGCCTCTGGCCTCAACCAGCCCAGAGAGGGGCTCCCACAGTGCCCTGGTGGGCTGAAGGGCTCCTCAAGCACCACCAGAGTGGACGCCAAGGCAGAGGAGGCGCCGAGAGCTAGGGCTGCTAGCATGTTGTCACCTCTCAACATGTGAGGTACTGCAGGAACTAGCAAGAGTGGAGAGCTGTCACTCTTAGGCCTAAAAGGCAATGAACCAAGTTACCGGAATCTACAGAGAACCTCAAGCCATGGAAGTAGGACCACCTAACTGGAGATGCAATCTTCCAGCACAGCTAATATAGCCAGTGCCCTAATCATGATAAGGAATTGGAGTGGAGAGATGCACAGAGGGATGAATACTCTTAATCTGTCTTCTCCCACTCCCTCTATTTTCTGCAAGTTCCTCCAACAGCTGAACCCAATTGGAAACCAGAGAACAGGGAGCCTGGGTCATGTGATCCTCAAAGGTCAGCCTTCTTAGGCATACAGTAGGTTAGAGAAAAGCAAATAATGGATCAACGTGAGGGAAGGGTGCTGGTAAGTGTAGTGTATTTACTAATGAAGAACATTTAGGCCAGCCACAGAGATTGGCTCATTCTTGAAATTTAAAAAGTATATACATGAAGGAAATATTAGTGGTTGCCAGGGAGTGAAGAGGGGGTGGGGTTGGTGGGGAAGGGGATATAGCTATAAAAGAGCAACATGAAGGATTCTTGTGACGATGAACATATTCTGTGTCTTGACTGTATCTTTGTAAATATCTTAGCTGTGATGTTGTTCTAGTTTTGTAAGATATTTCCTTAGGGGAAACTGGGTAAAAGGTATACAAGAGGTCTTATATTATTCTTACAATAGCACGTGAAATATAAATATCTCAAAATAAAATATTTAATTTTAAAAAAGGAAAAAACAAGTTACTTGGGATCAGATGTTGGATATTTCTCAGTCTTATGTCATCAAAAGAAGTATAATTATTTGCTTCCTCAAAAAACTGAGTCTTCCATTTGATTTACACAGAAATCTGTAGCTCCTGCAATTCTTAAGCAATAATCACTGAACAAATTGATTTTTGCTAAAAGTTTCTCACTGTTTGACTTGACCATATCTTTAGAATATTTGTTAGATTGCAAAACCCCAAACACACCCATGAATAGCCTTGGTCTGTTAAGACACTGGAGGAAATGCATACTTGAGCACAGAGAGAACTAAGAAACAGATGTGTATTAGAAATAATCAAAGGAGTAGAGCAGGGGAAGTGAAGGCAGTTCATTAAAATATTCATTCTCCATCTTGTTACAAGAAGATTTAATAGTACAATAAAAACCGCACACTTGGCCGGGCGCAGTGGCTCAAGCCTGTAATCCCAGCACTTTGGGAGGCCGAGACGGGTGGATCACGAGGTCAGGAGATCGAGACCATCCTGACCAACACGGTGAAACCCCGTCTCTACTAAAATACAAAAAAAATTAGCCGGGCGAGGTGGCGGGCGCCTGTACTCCCAGCTACTTGGGAGG
>NW_012099721.1:246962-248095 GCF_000951045.1 Mandrillus leucophaeus
GCACACCTGGTAGAGTGGCTATTATCAAAAAGATGAGATATAAGTATTGGCAAAGATGTGGAGAAAAGGGAACCCTTGCACACTATTGGTGGGGATGTAAATTAGTAGTACAGTCATTTTGGAAAACAATATGGAGATTCCTCCAAAAACTAAAAATAGTATTACCATATGATCCAGCAGTCTCACTTCTGGGTATACATCCAAAAGAATGAAATCTGTAAGTTGAAGAGATATTCGTACTTCCATGTTCATTGCAGTTCTACTCACAACAGCCAAGATATGGAACCAACGTAAGTGACCATCCTCAGATGAATTGCTTTTTTTAAAATATGCTATATATATACCCAATGAAATAACATGCAGCCTTAAAAAAAGAACAAAAATTTGTCATTTGAGACAACATAGCGGAATCCAGAGAACATTCTGCTAAGCAAAATAAGCCAGGCGCAGAAAGACAAACACCGCATGATCTCTCTGGAACCAGAGGCTGGTAGGGGAGGGGAAGGCAGCAGGCAGAGCAAGGGGAAATGTTAGTCAAAGGGTACAAAGTTTCAGTTAGATGGAGGGATGAGTTCTGATCATCTATTGCACAAGGTGACTATAGTTAAAATAATGTATTTTATATTTCAAAATTCCTAAAAGTGGATTTAAAATGTTCTTACCACAAAGAAATGATAAGTATGTGAGGGGACAGATATGTTAATTCGTCTAATTTGTTTATTCCACAATGTATATGTGTACTAAGACATCATATTTTGCCCCATAAATATGTAATTATTTGTCAATAAGAAATAAAAATTAAATCTAAATAAATCAACTCAAAATGGGTTAAAGTCTTAAATGTAAGATCTGAAACTATAAAACTAAAAGAAAAAAGCACAATCGAATGTTTTTTAAAATATGAATAAATCTGCTAAAGAGAAAAACAGGATAGTAACCATGAGACTCAGTCAGGAGTAGGGCTAGTACACAGCATAAAAGCCTAAATAAAGCCATGTACAGTGTGAGAATACACATCTAGATGTGTATAAGAGACAGGTTGTCACCTCTCAACATGTGAGGTACTGCAGGAACTAGCAAGAGTGGAGAGCTGTCACTCTTAGGCCTAAAAGGCAATGAACCAAGTTACCGGA
>NW_012099721.1:248145-256843 GCF_000951045.1 Mandrillus leucophaeus
AACTAAAAGAAAAAAGCACAATCGAATGTTTTTTAAAATATGAATAAATCTGCTAAAGAGAAAAACAGGATAGTAACCATGAGACTCAGTCAGGAGTAGGGCTAGTACACAGCATAAAAGCCTAAATAAAGCCATGTACAGTGTGAGAAGTCAACCCTTCAAGTAGCCTCTGGCCCTACCTTTCTAACAGCCAATGCAAAAAACAAACGTGACCTATTACATGATTATAAGATAAAACTTGACTTGAAAGAAATCTGTTTGTTGTGTCCCTGTAGAGGTGACATTACAGTTTCCTCAATAACACACCTAGGATTAATAACGCTAGTTTCATTGTTCAGTAAAAACAGTTCTAACTGGGACCTAAATAATGCAGTTCAGGTGTCCAGTTTTCTGGCTTTAATTAGGGGACATTTTGGAGTATGTTCAAAATGAAAGAATTACATTCTTTAAGAAATTTTAAAAAAAAATGTTTTCCACCAAGCTTTGGGTAGGTATTAGTAAGTTTTCAAACTCAAATCCCTACACAGTGCAAGAAGGTAAAACAATGAAGAGAAATGGATGTCTGTTAAAAACAAACACTAAAAAATACAATGATAAAATAGCATTTGACAAGTGATATCCATTTGGGGGTTACAATAAGGTGTGGTAGGGAATATGCAACCTAGAGCCGACTGCTCATAACCAGCTTATTGTTATCAGAACTGAAATAGGGGCCAGATGTTGCTAGGTCTCTTATTTTTCCTGTGTATTAGAGTTCTATTACAGAAAACAGAAACCACTCTAGCTATTTTAAGCATAAAGGGCAAAGGGCTTCAACACAGGGAATTAGGTGCTTGGAACGTGTTAAGGCCAGGCCTCCAGGACTTGCTGACAGGGAACAACGAAAAATTGCCCCTAAAGGAAGCTGCTAACCCTGCCTGAGTCAGAGGACCGGAAATCAGTAAGCTTCCCCCCGAACGGTTTGCTCCGGGAACAACATAGGAATTGGGAAGATATTGCTGCTGCTGCTGCTGCTGCTGCTGGTTCCAGAGCCATGCTTCACCCGTCCAGGGCCACACTAACAACAAGAATAACAACAGCATAAAGATGCTGCTGACACCATCCACCTTTTGACCCTTACAAAGCTTGTAGCAGGAACGCTGCTACAAAAAAACCCCAAAGCGGGCTTGAACTGATCATGCCAACCACCAGGAGCAGCCAGGACGGCTGCCTTTTAAATCTTACTTGAATGCATCTTGTTGGTCAAAGTTTAAGATAAATCACATCTGACTGCCCAGCTTAGAAATGTCCCTTTCAGTTGCCCAGCCTCTGGGGGCGGGGAGTGACAATATGTAGAATGTATGCAAACTAAAAATCCATTTTATTCACCATATTGTATTTTTATGCAAAGATCACCTGAGCTTTTTAATGCTGGCAATTCAATTTTTTTAAAATTAATGGATGGGCAGGCCAGTAACATAGATGTCAAGAAAAGGCATCTGTGATCCAGTCTGGTGGCTCATGCCTGTAATCCCAACAGTTTGGGAGGCTGAGGCAGGAGGATCGCTTGAGACCAGGAGTTCAAGACCAGCCTGAATAACATAGAGAGACACTTGTCACTACAATAATAATAACAATAATAATAATAATAATAATAATAATAATTAGCAGGTCATGGTGGCACACCTGTGGTCCCAGCTATTTGGGAGGCTGAGGTGGGAGGACCACTTGAGCCCAGGAGCTGAAGACTGCATTAAACTATGATCATGCCACCACTTTCTAGCTTGAGTGATGGAAAAAGAAAAAGGAAAGGAAAGGAAGGGGAGGGGAGGGGGAGAGAAAGGAAAAAAGAGAGAAAGATAAAGAGGAAGAGGAAGAGAGGAAGGAAGGAAGGAAGGAAGGAAGGAAGGAAGGAAGGAAGGAAGGAAAAAGAAAAGAAAGAAGAAAGGAAATGCATCTGTGAACAGATCCAGCTTCAGGACAAGTAACTGGAGGGTAGTTTTTGGTTCACTTCAGTGCATGGAGGAAGATGTGAAGCCCCAACCCCTCACTCCAGTTTATATATGAATAATAGTGTCTATAGTGTGCTATATTCAAAGCACTTACAAAGGTATTTATTATTACAAAGACAGTAAATTATTGATAAAATCATATTTCAACAACACATAAATGCATATAGTAAAATTTAGTTTATCTTCTTTTACTGCCCACTGCCCACATTTAACCTGGAATAACATGAAATAAGTCAGACTTCTCTGTGTTGGGAGCTGAATCTGCTAGAAGCATCCTTTGATTCAGGGTGTCTATACAGAGAAAGCTAGAGCCAAGGTGTTGGACTATTAAGAGAACCTAGCCAGTACGTATGGTGGGGGTTTAATTTGGCTGGTGAGTTTAGTGACTGAGGAATAGGTGGCCTCTCCAAAATGGATAGCTCATATTCAGCTGAGAACAAAGGGAATTTCTTATAACATATTCTACACATAGCAAAGCAAACAAATACAATGTTCTGTATCAGAGATGTTTTACCAGCTTTGTGGTAATCTCAGATTTTGTGGTTAATGGTCACATTTATTGTTAATATTTGAATAACTGGGTGGGCACAGTGGCTCATGCCTGTAATCCCAACACTTTGGGAGGCTGAGGCGGGTGGATCACTTGAAGTCAGGAGTTTGAGGCCAGCTTGGCCAACGTAGCGAAACCTCGTCTGTACTAAAAATACAAAAAGTAGCCGAGCATGGTGGGAGGTTCCTGTAGTCCCAGCTACTTGGGAGGCTGAAGCGGGAGAATCGCTTGAACCCAGGAGGCAGAGGTTGCAGTGAGCTGAGATTGCGCCATTGCACTCCAGTCTGGGTGACAGAGCAAGATCCTGTCTCAAAAAAAAAAAAAATTGAGTAACTTAGAGAACATGTTGCCTTTCTCAGTAAACGTTAGAAGAAAGGGGTTATAATTTATTATATTCTAAACACTACAATAAAATATTTCAATTTAAATAAGACCTTTGTTCCCCTAGCTTATCTTTCAGCAATGTTTCCTGTTTATTTTGCTCTTGTTTTCTTTTTTTTCTTTTTTCTCAGGTAAGCAGAGTCTTACCCTGCTGCCCAGGCTGGAGTGCAGTGGCACCATCTCGGCTTACTGCAACCTCTGCCTCCTGGGTTCAAGCGATCCTCCCGCCTTAGTCTCCCAAGTAGCTAGGTTTACAGGCACCAGCCAGCCGGCCCAGCTAATTTTTGTATTTTTAGTAGAGATGGGGTTTTGCCATGTTGGCCAGACTGGTTGTGAACTCCTGACCTCAGGTGATCTGCCTGCCTCGGCCTCCCAAAATGCTGGGATTACAGGTGTGAGCCACCACACCTGGCCTATTTAGCTCCTGTTTTCAGAAGAAAGTAAACATTCTTTATCTTTTTTTTTTTCCTTTTAATTACATTTATTTTAATGCTGAATTTACTCCCGTGCCATAAGTTTTTGTTTCTTCAGTTTCTTCTGGGCTATCTTTTTCTTCTGGGCAACCTCCTCTTCTGGTTTAGGAACAATCTGTTCCTTTTCAGTAAGGATCATCTCAATGTAGCAGGGAGAGCTCATGTATGGGTTAATCCGACCATGAGCTCTGTAGGTTCGTCGGAGCATCTTAGGTGCTTTGTTCACTTGGATATGCTCGATGACCAGAGAATCTACATCTAAACCCTTAAGTTCAGCATTACTCTCTGCGTTTTTAAGCATGTGCAGCAAAAATTCAGCACTCTTTTTGGGCCACCGACCTTGTGTCCAGCCCCACTGCTTGGCCTGGGCACACCTGCCAACTCCACCATTGTAACGTCGGAATGGTACGCACCGTTTCTGTAAAGTGACATCTTTCAGATACTTTGTGGCTTTTCGAATATGCATACCCTTGATGGCCTGGGCAGTTTCATGAGTGTTCTTAAAGTGAACACGAAGATTGGAACCTCTTGATTTGCATGATTTCGTGGGGTTCTCCGGGTCAAGTGAATAGCGAACCATTTTCACAGATTACCACTGGACACTGGATCTCCCGAGTCCGCACGCACCACAGGCGGCCCCACCAGTGGAGGAGCCGGGTTGTCCCATTCCCGCCCATCACGTCCCTCTGCGGACCTCAAAGACCGACCGGCCCGGCTCCCAAAGTTGGACCCTCCGCCACGTCCCCCTGCATAAGAAACCACCGCCTCCAGCGAGGATTTAGTAGCTCTGGGAGTTCTCCTCCTGGGGACCTGGAGGCCGACGCCCCCGAGGCCAGGATGGCGGCGATGGCAGGAGGATTATCTTTCATTTTTAAAATTCATTTTGTATTTAATAATTAAATTCTGAAAGTGATAAAAATATATATAGTTTTGTCTTTTCTTTCTTAATAAAAAACTTTGTAAAAGTTAGAATATACCAGTATTCCTCTGATATTCTAGTATTTTTCTGCTGTCAGCTAGACCCACTCTAAACAATGAAGGATGGATTTCTGAACCCATTTCAAATATGTGAAAGTAGAAGACAAGATTGCATATATAATGATAAAAGCACAGTCTAAAGGGTATTATTAATAGCATACCATGGACACATAGTTGCTTCGTCCTGACCAAGAACAAATGTTAAGAGAAAGCCAATACCTTTACAAACAAGATTTAGTGCCCACAAGAATAGAGTTTGCTTTTAAATAGGAAATCTATGCATTGCTTTATTTCAAAAAGTTACGAATTTAGTGCTTGAAAACTCCAGCAGGTAAGCAGCAGGAGTAAGAAAGTCTATTTTTGGAACTGTTTAATGGCAAATGAGCATGGTTCTATCCAAGAAACATTTTTCAGTGAAAGGGATGGAGGGAGAAAGAACTGGTATTTACATTCCATTCTACACATCTCAGTACCGCCTGTTCATCTTCTTGAACTTCTCATAGTGATAGTCATCAGGGGCCTTCTCATTAACAGGATGCTTGCCATTTGGAAAGGACCACTCAGGCTCTGGCTTCTCCCTGTCACCTGCTTTCAAGGCTCTTTGTTTCTGTGTATGAGGCTGTTGAGCTCCTCATGATAAAAATTGGTTGTTCAGCACATACTCACAGCCACGTTGGTAGGCACAAAGGATGTCTCACTGTCTTTCTTCTTGTTCTGCTGCTCTTTCCCAGATGGGCCTTGGCATCCTCCATGGAAATGATATTATTTTTTATTTTAGCATTGATGCTGAGGTCCACCTTGAGGATGCCACTCAGCATCTGGCTAGAAAGCTTCTCTTCTGTCTTCTTTGCTGAGGAAACACAAATGTTTTCTTGAAGTTCATAAAGGCAGTCCTCTGTGTTCTTCAGTTTGACTTTCTATTCCTTGTCTTCCATAATCTCTTTCCTCTTCTTCAGCTGTGTCTCAACGTACTTTATTATGTCTACATTCTCATCCCTTCAGTTGGTTTCTGCAGAAAACAGTGTCCCCAGGGTTTTCCTCTTCACTGATTTTATCTTTGTGCCTTTTGTTTAGTTTCTTTAGGAAACTGTGGTGGATACCATACCACCTGTTTTCATCTGAAAGGGATCATCCGCTAGAGTGGTCTCTTCTTGTACCTTCTCTTCCACCAGCAGGGCCACAGCACTCAGCCTGTTGGGCCTGTTGCTCAAGTTCTGCACCCTCTTGTCTCTTCCAGTTTGAATCAAACTTCCTCTGAATCCTGCTTATTCTCTTCTGACTCTGAGTTGGCCTGGCACCAACAGAAAGTCTTTCTTTCTATCTTATAGAGAGAATAATAATCAGCACTTCTCAAAGTATTCGCGTCAACAAGACATTTTCTTCTCGAGGCATCTCATCGAATCCACAGGATCTATAATTTCATTTACGTTTAGCCAAGGTCTAATCAAGGATTTAGGTTTCTAATTTGTATTTCCCCAGTTGTTTAATGTATACATTTGAGATACAGTATTTTTGTGTGTGTGCATGTGTGTGTATGTGTATTTGTGTGTATAGAGAGGGTGTGTGTGTGAGAGAAGCATGTATGTGTGCTTATATGCATATCATTTTTTCAAGTACTTTCACATATTGTCTCGTTAAAGTGTTGAAACAACCATATGAATAAACAGGTTGCCTATTATTTTCTCCATTTTACTGTGGCTCAAAGAGGTTTAGTGGCTTAATGATGATTAACTAGTAAAGTATCAGAACAGATTTGAACCCTCTGTTTCTGAGTCCAATTTTCTTTGCCCTGAACTACATGTCTTCATATAGAAATCATAAAATATAGCTGAAGGGCTTTAGAATTCCTGGAGGAAAGTGGGGAGCAGGAAGAACAGATGTGGGGACTCCTCTCCATGGCATCTCTTCCTCCCCTGGCTATAGCAATTGGAACCTGCTGTTGCTGCTGAGCAGAGCCCATGTATGCTCAGCGCTTCCAGGAGCTGGGTAGGTGTTTTGCAGCCTGTTGTCTGAATCCCCAAGAAGAACCTAATTATTAATAGTTCATCCAAAATTTGAGATTCACTTTGTTTCTTTTTAGTCCTCTTGGAGATTGAAGAATTCTTGCTGAATCGTAATGTTGTTTTTCTTATCAAAATACTTATACATGTTAACTGTAATTAATTTAGAAAATAATGACTTCATAAAGAAAAGAAATTAATAATAGCTGGTAGTCCCACCATCCACATATTTCTATTACTACAGTTTTGCTGCATATTGTTTCTTTACAAATACAAGAATTTTAAAATGAAATTACACTCTTTTTTGCAGTGTTTCTATGTTTTCTCTAAAAATAGAAAAGTATCACAAGTCTAGTCCCATGTTATTAAGTAGTCTTCTATAAGAACATTTTTAGTGACTATCTCATTGCATGATGTCAGTGTTCTTCCATAAGAACATTTTTAATAACTATCTCATTGCATGATGTCAGAGTTTGCTTCACATACTAGGTCAGAATTTTAAATTAGTTCTGTTCTTCATCATTTTAGATATGCTATGTTTATTTCATTTCCTGTTTGATATGAAGAACCCAACTCTAACCCCATATAGTACCTGGAAGAAGCAACCCTATACATCATGACACCTCTTCTCCCAAACAGCTGCTAGGATGAGGCTAATCTATTGGCACTCAGCAAGTAATCAGACTAAATCAACCAAGAATTTTAACTAAGAGACCCAGCAAAAACAGTAGAGGAGAGGCATTTCAAATGAAAGATACTTTGCAACCTAATACTTACAACCAAAAGAACCTTGACCAAAACACTGTGATAAAACTTGAGGCTGAATCTTCATTTTCCATATTCATAATTTGTTAGAATAATTCTTAGAATTGGGATTGCTAGCTCAGTTTTATACGTTTTAAGACTTTTGATGCACATTGCCAAATTGCTACCTGGAAGAGTTGAACCAGTTTATTTTCCTCCTAACCACCACTAGAGGTTCATGTATTCTTTCCAATTTGATTTCCAAAATGGTATTTCATTATCTTAAGTTGCATATCTATGATTTCTGAGTGAGTTTTAAGATTTTCTATAGGGATTAACCATTTGTATTTCTTCTCTTGTTGATTGTCTTTTCATATCATTTGCTCATCTTTTTTGTTAGAGTAATCATACTTTTCTCATTGATTTAAAATAACTCCTTATGTGTTACAGATTTTAATCCTGATCAGGACCTTTTTTACTGGGAGCTAATGTGAGTTAGGAGGAAGCTCAGGGAAAGATGGACCAAGGGTTGGGTGAAGGTCTGCAGCCAAAGGAGGATTAGGTCAGGAGACACTGCAGCTCCTGACTCCTCTCCCTCTTCCCTAACCAGCATCTTTTTCCCCAGGGCATTCATAGAGACTTTCAAAGAGTATATTGATATAGATAGTTTTTAGGGAATTAATTTACGGATTTTCAAATTGCATATAACTTGTTCATAAAATTGACTGTCTGAGAAATCTTTACCCACCTCCCTTTTCCAGTAGTTTTCTCCCATTTCACAAAATCTTGCTATGGTGATTTGCAATGGGATACAAAGTACTCTGGAGCTCCAAAAAAATGGTAATTTGAAATATTGGGGAGGATGTCAAGAAAATGAGTGACTCGAATCCCTGGGTAAAAAAAAATTCCTTTGCAAGTCAAGCGGTTGCTAAATTGACAGATTATTAAAAATTTTTTCTTATAGATCACCTTGTGCATATAACTCAATGGGAACTGAGAGGCATTGCCACGGCTGTCTTCATTCCCATCTACACAAACAAGATTTCTCAATGTTTTCATTGAGATGCATTTTAAGAGTTTGATTTTCTATCTTAATAATTACCTGTCTAAACTTATAATATATTCATGTTGTTTTCATCAGTTATACCCCATAATCATCAGGACAGTATAAACTCCCTAATTGTAGTAAGTAAACCTAAAACTTCAATGGTTTAACACAACAAACTTGATTGCTCATTCATCGCACAGTTTGATGCAGATGAGGAGCCCTTCTTGGGGACTCTCTTCCAAGGGTGACCCAGATAGCTCTGCTTCCATCTTGTATCTCTGCCACCAGAGTTTCTAGTTCCACTTGGGAAGATGAGAGAGAGAGAGAGACAGAGAAATTCAATTCACTCTTTCTTTCTTTCTTTCCCTTTCTTTCCCTTTCTTTCCCTTTCTTTCCCTTTCTTTCCCTTTCTTTCCCTTTCTTTTCCTTCCCTTCCTTCCCTCCCTTCCCTCCCTTCCCTCCCTTCCTTCCTTCCTTCCTTCCTTCCTTCCTTCCTTCCTTCCTTCCTTCCTTTCTTTCTTTCTTTCTTTCTT
>NW_012099721.1:256893-265790 GCF_000951045.1 Mandrillus leucophaeus
TTCCTTCCTTTCTTTCTTTCTTTCTTTCTTTCTTTCTTTCTTTCTTTCTTTCTTTCTTTCTTTCTTTCTTTCTTTCTTTCTTTCTTTCTTTCTTTCCTCTCTCTCTCTCTCTTTCTTTCTGAGACAGAATCTCCCTCTATCACCCAGGCTGGAGTGCAGTGGCACGATCTCAGCTCACTGCAACTTCTGCCTCCTGGGTTCAAGAAATTCTCCTGCCTCAGCCTCCACGTTGCTGGGACTACAGGCACACACCACTGCACCCAGCTAATTTTTGTATTTTTAGTAGAGACGGGGTTTCATCATCTTGGTCAGGTCTCGAACTCCTGGCCTCAAGGGATCCACCCGCCTCAGCCTCCCAAAATGCTGGGATTACAGGTGTGAGCCACCACACCTGGCCTCAATACACTTTTAACTGTCTAGGATAGGAAACAAGATTTCAGTTCTGCCCACTCTCCCAGTGGAAGACTACGAAATAAAAACTTCTTGGACTTTCAAGAAGAAAAAGGGTGTGGTGAGCACAGAGTACTGTCTCTGCCACAGGTACTACTGGCAATAATCGCAATGACAGCTCCATCCAGATGCATTGTCTTTTAACAGAGCCAAAGGTCACAGGAAAGAAACAAATTGTAATTTCACTTTATATTTATTATAGAAAACTAAGGTGTAATTATACTAAGGTAAAATTTAAATACCCCTAAGCACAGAAAGATCTTTTATTATAATAAAATTTTGTAAAAGAATGGAAATAAGAATTCAAAGGGAAAAAGAAATGATGTAAAATTCCTATCGCTTACTAAATGGATGATGGTGGGTGTCATGGTGCTATACTACTTATATTCCATTAGATATATTATAACAAGCTGAGTAATAGTATTACTTTTGAAAGCCAATATTTACAACAGACCATATATTACACCCTTTGCAACCATTTAAGTTTTGATGAAAACTTTTAGATTATAACATAAAACTGAAGGAAGGTATATAGATTTTCAAAATTCCTTTAGGAGATATTGAACAAAAATGTTGAAGCCCAGTGTCTTTAAGGAAATACTCAGTTTGATTTCATTCAACTGTTAGTAGGACGACTTCTGCTGTACTGGATTTGCAGCTCCATGGGTTGCAAACCACTGTCTTTTAGGACACCAATCTCTCAGGAAGTCTAGGGACAAAGAATTCCAGGTACAGAAATGTTGCATTTTTTGGCAGAGTTCATAAATGAAGGTAACAAGCAGAGCCACAGACTGACACACACTGCTTAGCTTTGTGGTCAAGCTACCTTAGGGTTTAAGTTTTCTGCTCTGAAGTCTGTGAATTCTTATTGCCATGCTCATCAGCTGATCATATTGAACCACTCTCCCAGTGAAATAAAAATCCTACCACTTTCCAGAAGAATCTAAAGCAGGCTGTCTTTTTGACTGCTGAAGATGGCAGTTTTAGACAGGGGTCTAGCTCTCCTCCCTAAAAAGGCCCATTGACCTTTATTGCAAGTGAAATAGCCTATGGGAACAGTAAATGGCTAACCTTACTGTACTATAAAATAGGGCTCCCGCAGCCTCTCCTGTCTCTCAGCTCTACTGAGAGGCTTATAATAGCATTTCTCATAAAAGCCTCTGTGCCATTTCCCAGGTGCAAAGCTTTACAGAAGTACAACTAGGGAGTTTCCAAAATTGCTCGAAGAGAAGATTATCTAAGGATAATGCCAACTATTTAGCAGGTGTTTCTTGACCGGAATTTGAGATAACTTTATTTTTTGCATTTGCTTTTATGTAACCTGTATAAGCGGCAATTGGCAATATGACGGAAACATAGGAGAGGAAGCTTGCATTAAAAGCCCATTGAGGATACCACCTGATTTAGACATCAAAAAACAAATCCTCTATGAACTAATGTAGTTAAAGCCATGAAAAAGAAACTTTGGTCAGGCTCCAAACTAAATTTTTTAAACCATCCTATAATGCTTATTGAACACCAATCATTTGCAAGGTGAACTGGCTCGTAGATGCTGCAGAATCTTTTCTAAAAAGAAAGATGTGAGCAGCTTCAAATTCAAGAATTCTGAGTTTTTTCCTAATCAACACCCAGTCAGCTTTTCATGTATCCTATTTTATCTTCATCACAGAATTTATTACTACCTGACATTTTTGTTTCTATTTATTTACTGGTCTGCCTCCCCACAAGAACATAAGCTCCATGAGTATCATGATTTTGCCTATTTTTTTCCACTGCTGTATCCCCGGGGTTCTGAAGTGCCCAGCATGTTATAGACTTTTAACAAATCTTGTCAAATGACTGCACAAATTCCCACCATAAGAAGGTGCATAAACTTGCAAGGATTGGAAAATGAAGCCCCAAATATCAATAATATTTGTTAATATATTTATTTACTTTTTAAAAAAGTGCTTAAGCATAGCAATAAAGGGCTTGGAGGATTGAGGGATGTTATCTTATAGGATGAATCAAGTTTCCTAGAGGAAGTGATTAGGGTGAATTTTGATTTCCTCACCTAGTGTGGGTCTAGGGAGCAAAGTAAAGTGTGGCCAACACACAGGGAATATATGTTTGGTTTCATGCCTATATTTTTATATGAAACAAAGGGCTGCTAGCAAAGCCTTCATGATAGTCAACAAATTAATAAGCCCCTGTTCAGTATATCTAGGCTGCCTCATGCACTGGTCAGTCCTTCCCCTAAATGGGTGTCCAGATGATTCCTGGTTCTGCTCTTTCAGGCTCCAAAAATCTTTTGTTGTTGTTGTTGTGTTTGTTTGTTTGTTTTTTGGTCACAGCCATGTCATCATCAAATTTAAAAATCCTGTCTTTAAAAAAAAGGCAATCTGTAATTTAAGAGTAACTTCAATAAACCTGGGCCCATTGTTAGCTCCCCAGGGCACATTTAAAATATGTAAGCTGCATGATGTCAGATTATGCTGTGATTGTCTTGCTAGTGCCTTAGGGACAGACCATATGCCAGTGGGTGGGTAGTTGAGTACCTCTTAGAAGGAAATGGATCTTTTCACTATCATTCTGGGAGTTGATCACACCTAGGCAGGCGATAAAGACTAAAGAAGTCGGCCTTACATTTATATCGCGATTATCTTTCTCCTCTCTCTGGGTAGGTGACCAATATTGTCCAAGCTCCAAAAGGCAGAAATTCTCTCGACATCTGAAGGAGGATGGAGAATGAGGCAGCTAACCAGCTTCACAGGGGACCCTAAGGCCAGTCTAGAGTGTGCTATACTACTTCTCCCCCACTCACTGCCAACTTCCAGTAATGTCTTGTTAAATTGGTTCCTGGCATCAGCTGTCTTATGAGATAAAGGGAAGAATCTGTCTCACATTAGTTTGAAAAACAGAAGGAAAAGGAGCTGCCCTTTCCCTCTCTCTCCCAGTGAGGCTGGGATGGGTTAGCTGCAGTGGTCACCAGCAGAGCAATGCTAGGCTCAGAAGCATCTTGTGAAAGTCACTTGCAGTAGTAACAGCAGAGTAGAGAGAACAAACATGCCTTGGGAAAGCTCAGGTGAACTCTGAGAGGCCCTGGATCCCTGGAGAAATAGTGGGGGACAGTTAGAAGCAGAATTATTCCTGTCTGTCAGGCCAGGGGATTTTGGAGCTATCAAGTTCAGTCATTAAAAATAGATGTGTTCTGGCCAGGCGCATTGGCTCTTGCCTGTAATACCACCACTTTGGGAGGCCAAGGCAGGCAGATCACCTGAGGTCAGGAGGTCAAGACCAGCCTGGCCAACATAGTGAAACCCCATCTCTACTAAAAGTATAAAATCATCTGGGCATGGTGGTGCACCCCTGTAGTCCCAGCTACCTGGGAGGCTGAGGCAGGAGAATCACTTGAACCTGGGAGGCAGAGGTTGCAGTGAGCTGAGATCATACCACTGCACTCCAGCTTAGGAGACAGGTGAGACTCCATCTAAAAAAAAGAAAAAAGAAAAGAAAATAGATGTGTTCCAGGTAACACTTTCTTTATAATATTGTGGCAGTGGTAAAAAAAATTACCTATTTTTTCCAAGGCAGCATGTTGTTTAATGATGAAATACAAAAAGCCTTCCCAATAATGTGAGGAAATGGTGACACTGTTTAACGTATTTAATTAATATTGTTTAAGTACTACCCAATTAAATAAGAGGAAATAAATGTATAAAACAATGAAAAGGATGAGCCAAAGTGATCATTATTTACAGATGATATAATCGCATAGCTAGAAGAGAGTCACATAGAAAATTATTGGAAACAATAAGATAATTCAGTACAAAAGCTGGTTATTAAATGCAATAATCAATAACTTTTCCATACAAAAACAAGTTAGGAAACATAATGAAAAAGTTCCCATTTAAAATAGCTTCTAGAATAATAAAATACATTAGAATAAAAATAACAATAAACATGCAGAATATATGTAACTGAATCTTGATAAAATGAAATGACATTCCCCATGTTTAGATAAAAAGACTAAATATCATAAAGAAGTCAACTTTCCCAAAATCAAATTATTAATTGAATGTAATATCAATAAAAATAAGATTTTTTTGGCTATTGTTGAAATCACATATGGCAAATAAAGATATTCATTACACAATTACTTTAGCTGCAATAGACTAGAAACAGTCTGAACGTACATCAATAGGACATTGGTTAAATTACGGTATATTCCCAGAAGACAGCCTTGTATTCTGCCATTTAAAAAGTAAAGGAGATCTGTAGGCCTGGATATGGAATAATATCCAAGATATGTTGTTAAATAAAAGGGTCACAATTTATATCTACACTATATCTATCTATATAAAATAAATGGCATCATAATATACCTATAAATATGTATGTCCATATAAATTAGGATGTTTCCTCATTTGTACATAGTTTTCATAATTGTTATATTTAATGATTATATGAAGTGGAGTCCTTTCTTTTTCATAAATCTGTCTGTTCCTAGTGCCTATTATAATGTTCAGGAAGTCCTAATGAGAGCAAAGAATGATGCTAAGACTATAAGTGCTGGTGCCAAAATACCTCAGTCCAAATGGGAATTGTTTAACCTCTGTGCCTTAGTCTTCCAGCTTGTAAAATGAGGATGATGACCATTTTTACCTCATAGGTTTGTCATGAGAATTGACACAGATTAAGTGAGATTACAGATTAAGTGGGTTAATCTGCATAAAGCTTTTAGAGCAGTGCCTGATACATAATGAGCAATCAATCAGCATGAGCTATTATTATTGCTGTATGAAATAACCTTAGAGCCTTTAAGTAATTTCTCGTTATGGCTGTTATAGATAGTAATGCAATGAGTAGCTCTATTAATATAATGTTTTGCCTCTGTTTAATTATTTCATTAGATTAAATTCCTAGAAATCAGATTACTGGATCAAAGAGTAATCACAATAATTACCTTTTAAAGATATTCCTTTGACCTCTTCCCTTAAAGAAAATTTAATGACATGAAAATTACTAGTTGATATAAAAGAGAGAGTAAAGCAAAGAAACCATGTATTTATTTGACCACAGCAAAATGAAGACGAGCTCCCCTTTACCTCTCTTTCCCAGTGAGGCTGGGATGGGTTAGCCATTTACTAAACAATTATTTAGTAAACACCTACTTTATTCATAAAACTATCTAGACATCATACAAAAACCCAGGATTCTATTCAGTTGATTAAATCCAACAAGGGTTTCCCAGTCTACTACATGCTTATTCCATGCTGGGTGTTAATCAGAATATGGAGGAATATGGAGTGGTCTTTTTCCTTAAAACTCAAAATTTATGCAAGAAAGTAAGATGTGAAGATAGTATGAGACTCTATATCAAGTGCCAAATTCCGTTTTTAAAAGATCCCAAATCTGTGATTCAGACACTGGATATCAGGCATAGTAAGCTAAGCAAAAAAGAGTAGGTGCTGGCTGGAGCCACCTGGCAGACATCAAAGCATTTTCAAAGACAACATCCAGTTGGCAGCAAAGAAAGAAGTATGTTACCACACAAGTGATGACCAAATTAGGCTCTACTGTCTTCTTAGAATCTAACATTTTATAATTACTTTTAATCCACCCCCAATCAACAGGACAGCTTTGCATTTGAATATTATCAGTAGCAAATGTTTGCTGTTGCTAAAGCACATCCTCTTCCCTGCCAGCTGGAAAGGTAAAAGGAACCCTCAAACTTCAGCTGTGGGCTTTAGCCAAGGGAGTCCAAGAGGTGTGCTCAGAAGTAGACAAGGCTGGTAGAGAGCCTCCATTGAGGACTGTGCATGTTTATCGGTTTCAGAAGGGCTCTCTACCCGCTGAAAGAGCAAAATCATCTCCACTTCGCTGTTTTCAGCGTGCAGTGCTACAATCCGAATCTCACAGCACAGGCTTTACCACTCTTCAGTCGTCTCTCTTTTGTCTCTGAGTCAGGAGGAAGGGGGCAAACTGCCGCTCCTCTCTGAGGGGAGCAAGATTATTTGTTTCAAGGAAGCCAAACCTGAAATAGAAGCAGAAGCCCTTTCATATAATTGAGGAAGACTTCACAGTTGCCAGAGACCCTTTTTGTAAGAGAATAAGCCCCACATAAAGAGTTTTCTGGCCTTTAAAAATAGCCCACCAAATATCTTTCTTGTGCCTTATCTAGGATTTTTTTCTTTTTTTTTTTTCTGCTGCCCTGGCTGGAGTGCAATGGCACGATCTTGGCTCATTGCAACCTCTGCCTCTGGGTTCAAGCATTCTCCTGCCTCAGCCTCCTGAGTAGCTGGAAGGCCGCCAACACACCTGGTTAATTTTTGTATTTTTAGTAGAGACTGGGTACTGGGTTTCACGTGTTGGCCAGGCTGGTCTCGAACTCCTGAGCTCAGGTGATCCACCTGCCTCGGCCTTCCAAAGTGCTGGAATTACAGGCAAGAGCCACCACGCCTGGCCCCTTATTTAGGAATTATTAAATTGCCTACTATGTGCAGATCCTTGTGAATTGTCAGGCTCCAAATTTCCTCAAAAGGCTGAAGCCTGGCAGCAATGTCAAGAGAAGGAGCTGCTTTGCCCAAACAGGTTCCAAAGCAGTCAAGTGAAATTGTCTTCCTTATATGGTGAAAAGCGCCCTGTCCCTTTAAGGCCAAGAGACTTGGCTGCAGACAGTCCCTGGGAAGTTTGCGGGCAGCCCCATCCTGTGTCTGATCCTTGCTGCTGTGCAGGTGAGTTCCCAAACCTTCTCTCCCCAGTTTGCCCTCTATAATCGTTCTCATGGCGGGTTAGAAATATTGGTATGAAAGAGCTAGAAAATTTCAGGGTCAGTAGAGATGGTGCTGTTTGGGGAAGTTTGAGTCGAAGGAAAAAACAAGGTTACAAGGGAAATGTGCAGTAATGCAGCCAGTGAGGATGCATCTAACTTCCTGTGGGGAGAAGGCAGCAAGGTTACAGAAGGCCCTGAGGCATTTCCAGGGCAGGGCGGGGGAAACAAATTCAGCACGGGAAGAGGGACAAATTCTAGATAAGACCGTGGAGGGATAAGTTTAGACTCTAAAGCTATATAATCTGGTGAACTGCAAGTTAAAACCAAACATAGCTGGTAGGAAATACTGCTTCTGCAAGTGCTGAAGGCTTTCCAGGAGCTCAAGCTACAGGACTGACTGCAGAGGAGAAAGTTACATGCCAATGTTTGGAATGTCTATACGCCTGGAAGGCTGCAGCCTTAACCCTTTATGCAGCCTGGCTTTTTAGCCATTAGGGTTTGGCTGCCACAGAGCAGAAGGTGGGGGTGCATGTGTGAAGTACTGCAGTAGGAGACTAAATAAATAAACAAGACTATGACTGTGGAAATGCATCTCTGGCATCCTCATAGTACCACGTGCAGAGAAGGATTTTCTAAGCTCAGATTTTCTGTGTCATCCACAGAAAACCTTCAGATTTTCTGTGTCATCTTTCTTCCAGCAAAGGGCTAGAAGAAATCTCATTTAAGCTAATTACTGCTCCGTCATTTACTAATTCAGCTTCTTGATTTTTTTTCTTCCGTGGTCTGGAGCCTTGTACAATATTAATTTGAAATGAGGTAATAAAACTTTTTAATAGCTAAAGATTTGCTAGCAGAAGTGTGTTTCTCTCTAAGATTGAGATGTATATACAGCTGGGGTTGGGATTTTATTGAGAGCTTGAAAAGAGATGGGTGTGGTATAGAAGGAGAAACACTTGATGGTCATTTTACATAATATCCAAAGCCGTTTAACTGAGCCTACAGCCAAAAAAAGAGTCCACCCGGGAATTTAAAAGGAGAGATGCTAAATTACAGGGCTTGGGGTACTCTTCCCTCCTAATTGAGTCTAGGTCCATTCATCATTCAGAGGCAGTGGTTTCTCTACAGTTGTTGTGTGGGGGAGTGAACAAGAAGGCTGGATTAAAATTCCTTACATACTGCATGCCTTTTAAGAATATTCATTCATCTGAGTATTCACTGAAGAATTCTTCTTATTACTAACTAACAAGTGTTCTATCCACTTGTTAGTGCTTTCTAAAGACAGAATGTTCATGAAAAAAGATTTTATCAAGAGGGATTTGTTAGTGTAAGGGTTCCTCTCTTCTCCTCTGACTTCTGATGGATGGGCAAAGTGGTGATTATTGGTTACTGAAAAGAAAGATCTGTTCTTGACTTTAAAATCACAAAGGGCTTTACTTTGGACCTTTCTCATTCAGAAACATTGGTGTCCCAAGCAAAAAGTTAACTTCTGCATTCACAATGTGGAAGAGAGCAGAGTGCATGGGTATAGTTTTGCTTCATTTTGTACCAAGCTAAATCCAGAAAGCAGTGTCAAATACATTGCTTTCAAATATAGATGCCACTGAGAAAAACAAAATTCTGTCCTTAAAGCTGAAAAATCTCTAAAAGTCCCATACTGTTATGATTATTATTATTATTATTTTCTTTTTTTTTT
>NW_012099721.1:265840-295384 GCF_000951045.1 Mandrillus leucophaeus
TTTGTGAGAGGGAGTCTTGCTCTGTCGCCCAGGCTGGAGTGCAGTGGCGCGATCTCAGCTCACTTCAACCTCCGCCTCCCAAGTTCAAGCGATTCTCCTGCCTCAGCCTCCCGAATAGCTGGGATTACAGGCGTGCGCCACCACATCAGCTAATTTTTGTATTTTTAGTGGAGACAGGGTTTTACCATGTTGGTCAGACTGGTCTCGAATTCCTGATCTGCCACCTTGGCCTCCCAAAGTGCTGTGATTACAGGCGTGAGCCACCATGCCCAGCCCATACTGTTATCTCTTATAAGATAAATCAAGGCATTTCAAAGGCAAAAAAACGATGTGTCTTCCCAAACATTTCACACAATGACTCTCGCGGCCCTCAGTCACATATGGATCTTACAACTTCACACAGGCCGCTTACTTTATCTGTGCCTCAGTTTCTGACCTAGAATTGAGCAGATCTGAGTTATATTTCTAGTTTCTTCATTTATTTCCATAACCATAGGCAAATTACTCAGCCAGTCTAAACTTTAGCTTTCTTATTTGTAAAGAGAATGAATGTTAATTAGGATCAGAAGACCCCAGAACTCAGCATAGGCTCCATACATGCTATTTCTCCTTTTTTTTTTTTTTTTTTCTTTTTCTTTTTCTATTACCTGGGAAACTATACTGTTCCTTGGCAGAGGAAATAAGTTTTGAAAATGGAAACCAGCTCTGTAACTCAGCTTTAGAACTACAGTTATTTCATCCCCTGTGTCCATTCCCTTCATAGAAGGATGCCCAACTCACTGGGAAACCCATTCCTAATCATCAGCCACCTCACTGTTTGGAAGCTCTTCTTAAGCAAACCCACTTCCACTTATTTTGTGTTCAGAGACGTGAAGAACTGTTGATTGTTTTCTTTTAATATAAAATTACTCCATATTCTTAAAGAACAATAGTAAGTTATCTTAGCATCTCTATAAAGGTGGTCTATTCCAATAGTAAGCTAAAAAAGTATTTTAAAAGGAACTTTTTTGATTCTTATAAGGCACCTCTTAGAAGTATTTCAAAAATTGCTACTTTTTTTTTTTTTTTTTTAGCAGAGTCTTGCTCTGTCACCCAGGCTGGAGTGCAGTGATGTGATCTCAGCTCACTGCAACCTCTGCCTCCCGGGTTCAAGTGATTCTCCTGCCTCAGCCTCCCAAGTAGCTGGCACCCACCATAATGCCTGGCTAATTTTTATATTTTTGTAGAGATGGGAATTTTACCATGTTGGCCAGGCTGGTCTTGAACTCCTGACCTCAGGTGATCTGCCCACCTCAGCCTCCCAAAGTTATGGGATTACAGACGTGAGCCACCACGCCTGGCCCCAATTGCTACTTTTCTATAAAAACTCCTAGCCTATTCACACAGGGGTCTTTAAGAACATGATTATCCTTACTTCAGCATTTTCATTGTTTAGGTCACTTTAAGAGTAGGTTTGCCTTACTTGCAATGAGTCTGTGTATGACCCAAACAAATTCTCTCACCAGTTTAGGAAGGTGGTGACAAATTTCAGTAGCAGAAACATTCCACTGGAAGTGCACATCCCAGCATGTACATAAGCTGGGAACCGAGTATGCCATTTTTAACTAAACTAAGAACAGGTCACACGCACAGCCTATCTTCTAGTCATGGATTAACACCGCCTCTGTCAGGAGACTGGTGTTGAGAGTCCACACTTGTCCACTTAAAGTAGCTTTGAAACTCTGGGCTAGTTCCTACATGTGTCTGAGCCTCGATCTATGGCCTGCATAATGAGAATGATAATAATACCTATGCACGTGGTTCAGGGAACGCATGAAATGTGCCAGGACAGGTGCCCAGTAATTATGTTGGATCTGAATGCCTAATAGTCTCTAACAAAGTCTTGTACCTTAATAATAAGGTAATGGCCCCAGATCTTATCTACACGCTTTAGACAATCTGCAAGTATGGATATGTTTCTAAGGATGTGTAAATTCAATTTTTAATAAAAATGTAAGTTATGTTTCTAATTAGGTGGATCAAAAAGAAGTAGATGCTGAGGCAACCATCAACCTGCTACAGGGGTTAACTGTGGAAACAGCCTACAAATGCAGATGTGGCTTAAAAGCTGCTGGGTCTCAAAGAGTTTTGGATTGGCTGTGCTCCTTAAAACTATTTTTTAACTTTTTACCCCAAGGCAAGTATTTCTGTGTCTGGTACACTGGCAGGAGTTAGAATGGGGGAAAGCATTAAACAGATGGAAATGAGAGATCCTAGTGAAGTTGAATCTCTTGATACATCTTTGACTCCCTTCTTCCCCAACTCCCCAACTATTCTCCTTAAGCTTTTCAGATGTAATTCATTCATGAAACCACCAAGCTGGGGAAGCTTGAAGAAGTCTATGCCAGCTTCTTGCCTTCAGTCAAAGCTGCACTTGAAACAATCAGGAACCACGGCTGCCTACCCTTCCAAGGGAGAGAGACTGAAGTTCAGTCTATTGCATGCCTGCACCGGGGCTGCACTGGGGACATTCCCCTCACACCTACCCTTGTAATACAAGCCCATATTCGTTTTTTCTCTTTTTTTTTTGAGACGGAGTCTCCTTCTGTCGCCAAGCCTAGAGTGTAGTGGCGCCATCTCGGCTCACTGCAAGTGCCGCCTCCCAGGTTCACGTCATTCGCCTGCCTCAGCCTCCCAAGTAGCTGGGACTACAGGTGTCCGCCACCGCGTCTGGCTAATTTTTTGTATTTTTAGTAGAGACAGGGTTTCACCGTGTTAGCCAGGATGGTCTCGATCTCCTGATCTCATAATCCGCGGGCCTCGGCCTCCCAAAGTGCTGGGATTACCACGCTCAGCTGAAGCCCATATTCTTTTAGTGTGCTCTGGGTCTGTCCTTTGTGTTTACGGCAAATTGATATCCTGTCTATGGGAAATTTCCACTAAAGTGGGGAGTGCTGATATGGTCATAGCCTCTGTGAGGGGCAGCACTTCCTTGTTTTCGGCCTGATTAATCATCAGGTGAGTAGACATCCTTCTCCCCTGACTTCATCACTTCTATTCTCCACTCCTGCTTGCCCCTCTGGTGCAGTGTCTCCCAAACTAGAAAGCATACATCAGAATTACCTAGAAGATTTGTTAAAACACAGATTGCCAGGCTCTATCCCCAGAGTCTCTGATCTGTAGGTCTCGGCTGGGGCCTGAATGTTTGCAATTTCTAACAAGTTTACAGGTGATCTGGGGCTATACTTTGGGAACTGCTCCTCTAGTCCAATAGTAAATCTCACTCTAGTGTTCCCAGTAACTTGCACTTACTCTCGCCTTTCTATATAATACTTCTTCTATTTTTGGAGGTGAAGTACAGCCATCTCACCACAGTTATGTGTTACTATTATTGAATTCTAATTGTAACAGGCACTGTGCTAAAGACATATATTATTTCAAATACAAATTTGGTATCATTAAACAGAAAGAGGTTAAGTAACCAAGATCTCACAAGTGATAAAGAGAAGATATCATACTCAGACTGATGTGAACAGTGTTTGCTCTTTCCATGATTCCAGGGCTGGCAAATAGATTTTTAACTTATCTGTCAACTCCAATTCATTGGCAGCAGCTTCCTGGAGCACTGGATTGAGGAGTCCCAGGTGGGATGGGTGCTCGGTAGGAGAGAGCTCTAGAACTGCTAAGCCAAACTGCACGGGAGTGGGAGTGGAGAGCGGCAGTGGGTATGTGTTGTGTTTGCCATCCCCACACGATGCTTTGCCTTGTTCATTGATCAATTTGATTAGGATCTAGAATCAGTTGAAAGACATGTATTTAAGTTTGTTCCAGAGGAAACAGTAAATTTATTTCCTTGTCTCTTCCTTTCTCTGAAAGGTGAAATTTTTGAGCCTATATTTGAGAAGGTGTAATAAACTATAAAGTGAAATGAAGTATTCATGGTTTTTGTATTTGTGTCTAATGCACATTTTAACACAATTGACACAATGCATTGTGTAGCTAGTTTTCTGGAAAAGTCCATCTTTTCGGAATTGTTTTTTAGATCTTCAATAAATTTTTTCTTTAAATTTCAAAAAAAAAATGCAGCTGGTATATAGATAGTAACCAACATAAGCATGTTGTCCTAAAGTGGCTGGGACAAGAGAGTTATGTTAATTATAGTCTTTGCATATTTATGTCTTTCAATGTGACCTATCTAATGGATTGCCTTATATTGAAATAATCCAGTGTGACTTAGTAGGAAGGTAATGACATTTCTAGTTTAGTTTCTCTCTCGATGTTCATATTCACTGTGGGACTTGTTATTTTTAGTGTCTCAGTGCTTTATATGAACAATGAATTAAATAATGTTTTTCTGTTGCATCCTAACATTTATTATAAATGTGATTAAATGGCATATAACATAATGGCATCTCTTTTATTTGATCAACAAATATTTACAAAAATGTATCCCCAGGCACTGGGGATATAACAACAAACAAAATATATTGTTCTCATGGAACTTACATTCTAGAGAGGCAAGAGAGAGACAATAAATGAGTAAACAAAGAAGGAAATTGTAAATAGTGATAAAGCATGTTCAGTGAGAGAGAGAAACTCTGTGTGTATTTGTGTGCCCAAGTGTGCGTGTGTTTTGCTATTTTATAGGTGGTCAGGGAAGGCCTGATTGAGGAGGTAAGATCGAATATGGAAAAGAAGCCAAACATGGGTCGGTCTGGGAATGGAGCATTCTAGGCAGAGAAAATAGCCAATGCAAAGATCCTGACGTTAAAAGTCGGTAGGAGCCAGATTGCATAGGCTAGTAGGGGGTTTCAGCTGGAGGTACTGCAACCTCTCTATTTCCGCCTAGAGGATGTTTGAAGATGCGCAGGTGGCAATTTGCATATACAATGCTAGAGTTGAGGGCAGGACACTATTGGCTTCTAGTGGGCAAGGACCAGGGATGATAAACATCTTGCACTGCTCTTGATTCACACAAGATTTGTCTTGCTCATATTGTCCTGAAAAAAATGTCTCTAGTGAGAATCCTGAAGCGCCTTTAAAGCCAGGCTAAGAAGTTTGAATTTTATCCTAAGTACAGTGGGAAGCTATTGGAGAATTGCAAGCTTCAAAAGACAATCTTTCAAAGATCACTTTGGGTACTGAGTGGAGAGTGAATTGTAAGGGACAAAGGTGAAAGAGGGACATTCACTAGGCAGCTCTTTCAGTGTCCACAACAGAGATGACGGTGGCCTGGACAAGAGGAGTATTGGTGAAGGTTTTGAGAAGTGTGTTTCTTTCAAGAGGAAGGTTGCTAAATACATATAAAATGCTGTTTCCCATGACACCTGTATGTTATCTTTTTCTTTTTCCTTGAGATATTTTTTTCAGTTTCAGAATCCCCTGGTTTCCTCTACATTCATTTAAGAGAATTTTGTGGTACCAAATTACAGAAGACCTTGCTCTTTCAAATGCAAGTCCTTATCCTCTTGCTCTTTAACCTTGCATATCTATCTGCATTTCAAGTTGTTCATTGCTCAGAAAGGTAATCTATTTGATTTGGGCTTGTAAAAAGAGATAAAATTACTTCTGCTTCTTGAATAACAATAGGTGATTTTTTTTTCTCTGAGGGTCAATATGAATTAGCCTACATATATCATTTTACTAAACCGGTGCCTTATTACATGAATAACTGGGACCAAGTCTACATTTATTCTGTTGAAAGAGTAACATTCAACATCAGAATCTCTTGCAGAGATTCAGGCATTTCAGTACTAATTTTACTTAGGCATTAAAGCCTCACAAATAGTTTCCAGGTGCATTGGCTCCTCCCTGACAAAGGCAACTCAGCTTCCAAGACTTCAGAAAATTCTTACTGTTGTCCTCTTGTCTCTCCTCATAGCCAACTCTTCTTTCTGCACCTCCACAGCAAGTGGCCCCCATACTGACCTCAGTGTGTCTCTGCAAATGCAGAGATTCACAAAGCAGCAATGTGGAAACTTGTCAGTTCACTTGGAGAACAACTCAATTCTCATTTGAGGGGAGGAGCATCCTGTCCCCAGGCTGAGCTGAAGTGGGTGGCAAGAAAAGAGAGGGGAGAAGCTGGCTGCAGGCCATCCCCACACTGGTGAATGGTTCTACTGAGTGGTAGGTGCCTCTTTAGTCAGGATGAGGGTCTTTCCCAAAAGATTGTTGTGTCCTGAGAGGAGAGTCACCTCAGGAACACTGGAGAATGGGTGCTGGGCAGGTGGAACAACAGACCACAGCTTCCAACTAAACTGAGGGAAGCAGGTGCTTGCCAACCCATAGCCTGTCTTCTAGTTTCTGGATTAAACTGGAGAAGAGAGACAGAAAGAAGATAGGGTCATCCCCCTACCCCCCAAAAATCCAATGAAATCTTCTTTAAATCCATCATACAAGCTACGTAAGCCAAGATTCCAAGAATTTAAAAAGCAAGTGGTCTTACTTTACTATAAAGAGGAATCTCTGCCTTCATCTCCGGTCCGTAGGTATGCCCCTAAGAGAGACAGGCCACTTCGTTGTGTAGCCAAAAAAGGGAGGAAACCAGAATTGTATATTTGGGGGGGGAAAAAAAAGACCAAATACTTTGCATTAAGATATCCTATCTTAGCTATTAATTAGGCACACACATTTGGACCAGGTCACTTTCTTGGACTTCAGAAATAAGGAGTTGAATCAAGTTTTTTCAGACCCGGATTTGCTCTGAGTGGATTTATAATTTGGCTCAAGATCTTCAACACTCCCCTAAAGCCTCTTGCAAACCAAACCAAGCCATCCACCTCACCCAACTCCCCCTTCCCAACACTGTATTTCCTTTTTTCTTTGAATATCCCTTTCCCTCCACTAACTCTTCAACTCTGTGAAGAGAGGTATTGGTATCATGGCCTTTTCTTTGAATCTCCAGTGTCTGGAGAGTACCAGACACTCATTAGATGTTCAATAAATGTTTATTGTTGAATGAATGGATAGTGTGAACATAAAAATAGAGAAGAATGAGCCCAGGCTAATCCAAAGCTCAAGAGCAAGCTTTGCTTAAAACCATATATTCTGCCCATAAGATTCTGGACTTCTTAAAATTAAAAAAGGAGAGAGAGGAAAGAGGGATTTCAGATATTTTAGCAGTAATTTTCAGACATCACAGTTTCTAATACCCTGTGTCTCCACTGAGATGTACCAGTTTCACAGGATTTTAGAAATACTAGAGTTTTACCGAACTTTTATGGAATGTCTTACAGTTATAAAGAGCTAGTATAAACTTGCTGAGCAGACGTTTCTAGATTCCTTACACTCAAACTGCATGCCTATTTAAGCTCTTTCCAGAAAAAAAGAAAAAAAAAACATAACAAATCGAAAAGTTTAAAGCTGCCTTCATCTTTTCTTCATAAGCTTTGATCCTTTCATTTATTTAAAATATGTAACCATCAAGGCCTCATTAGAATTGCTAAAGGACATAGGAAAGGCCATATGGGATCAAACTTCTGGCCTGTCTAGCCAAGTTACCAAAAATGGCAAAGTCTTGCTGATGTGGTGCTGAGAACAAGGGAGGAAACCCAGAGGGCAGCAGAGGTGGCAACCCCAAACAAGGTCCAGTTCCAGGAGTATGGATTTGAGGGGACTGAGATAGGGTGCAGTATCAGAACTTTTGGGTAGTGGCCAGATGTTTGATCAGTCTTAGACTAACCAGGGAGCACCATGCATGAGGGATTCCAGCCTCAGAAAAAGAGTCAAAAAGAAAAAGGAGGCCAGGCACAGTGGCTCACACCTTAATCCCAGCACTTGGAGAGGCTGAGGCAGGTGGATCACTTGAGATCAGGAGTTTGAGACCAGCTTGGCCAACATGATGAAACCCCGTCTCTACTAAACATACAAAAATTAGCTGGGCGTGGTGGCACACACCTGTAGTCCCAGCTACTGGGGAGGCTGAGGCAGGAGAATAGCTTGAACCCAGGAGGCGGAGGTTGCAGTGAGCCGAGATTGCGCCACTGCACTCCAGCCTGGGTGACAGAGCAAGACTCTGTCTCAAAAAGAAAGAAAAGAAAAGCAATGCAGTTAATTGTGCCTCTTCCTGCGCTAGGGCTGAGCAGACACTGCCATTGGGAGTTATCACAGGACTGGGACAAGAAGACACTGCCCGCAAAAGTGTGGAATCTCCAGTAGTATCCCCTGGGGATTTCTTCAAAATATTGTCCATGAAGCAAGGAATAACAAATGCCTCTAACTTCATCATCATGATGTGCCATATAAGGCTAGTACATCCATTCTTCTGAGCTCTGTTTGCAACTCAAGTAGCAAGTGTTAGGAACTCACTTATTTCTATTTTTTCTGCCCACTGTTTACAGAAGCAAGTCTTTTGAACTCTTCTTCATGCTGTCCTGGTAGTGAGGGAAGGGACCACCATGAGACCATGGTATAAGTATGGGGTTAATGGCAATAATTAACCTTATTCTGATTCATTTTGGATACACTCTTTTTTTTGTTTGTTTGTTTGAGACAGAGTCTCGCTCTGTCACCCAGGCTGGAGTGCAATGGTCCGATCTCGGCTCACTGCAACCTCCGCCTCCCAGGGTCAAGCAATTCTCCTGCTTCAGCCTCCCAAGTAGCTGGGATTACAGGTGCCCGCCACCACACCTAGCTAATCTTTTTTTTTTTTTTTTTTTTTGTATTTTTAGTAGAGATGGGTTTTTGCCATGTTGGCCAGCCTGGTCTCAAACTCCTGACCTCAGGTGATCCACCCACCTCGGCCTCCCAAAGTGCTGGGATGACAGGAGTGAGGCAACGCGCCTGGCCTTGGATATACTCTTTAGAGGACTAGTGAATTCAAGTGTATTCCTCCTAAAACTGACTATCTTCTTTCCAACTGTTATAACTGTAAGAGATGAAGAACAAGCTAATATTCTTCCTTTAGGCTTCAATCAATCCCTTCTGAGCCTCTCTCATAGGCTGAATGGATTCTTAATCTTTTCCTAAAGGGTAGTTGCTTTGGTCTTTGTCATTTTAGTTGGTTTTTCTGAATCTGGATTAGAAACAGAACATTAAGACATTAAAAATATCCATACACATTAAAAATATCTCTCTGTTTTAAAAAATAAAGAGCCTGCCAATATCTGGAAACAACACAGATGTTCTTGAGTGGGTGAACAGTACAACAAACTGTGGTACATCCATACCATGGAATACTAGTCCGCAACAAAGAGGAATGAGCTGTTGACACTTAAGAACAACCTGGATAAATCTCCAGAGAATGACAGAGTGAAGAAAATAATCCCAAAATGTTACATACTGTATGACTACCTTTATATAATATGCTTGAAATGGCAAAATTACAGAGTTAGAGAACATATTAATGGTTACTTGAGTTCACACATTTTAAAATTGAATTTCCTTTTATTTCCTGCTCATATACTTGACCTCATTAGTTTGAATCAAGTTGTAAAGAGCTGGAGAACGGATTAGTAGTTAGAGAATGGGGACAGAAGAGAACTGGTGTGACCATGAACGGCAGCATAATGGGTCCTTGCTGTGAAGAGAATGTCTTATATCTTGACTGTGTCAGTGTCAGTACCCTGGTTTGATACTCTACTGTGGTTTTGCAAGATGTTACCATTGGCAGGAAACTGGGTAAAGGGCACAAGGGATTTTTCTCTATATTATTTCTTAAAACTGCATATGAACGTACAATAATATCAAAATTAAGAGTTTAATTTAAAAAATAACTAGTTAAATGAATGAACATAGATGAACCCCTAACTCACAGTCTCAAAAGAAGAAGCACCCCCCAAATTTTTAAACAGTATATATACTGTACCGTATAGTAAAACTATAAGGAAAAGCAAGGAATTAAGGTGAATTTTAGGATAGTATTGAGAGGGAAGAGGTAGAAAAGGAAACGTCATCAAGGTGAGACACCCAGAGGGCCTTAAAGGTGCCAAACAAAATATTCTGACTTACAGTGGGAGGTGAGAAATGCAGGCATTCATTTAAGCATTATTCTTTAAACTGCACATACATGTTTTTATATTTTGCTTTGTATGTATGATATATTTAAAAATAAAAGGATAAATTTTAACTCTCCATAAAACATAAAGACCCAGTGTCTGAAAGAAACTGATCAAAGAACTTTAAAATGTTGCCAAAATCAAGTCAATAAGACCTTAGGCAAAAACTTTAAATATAACCCATTAGAACCAGTACATACAGAATCAATCTCTTTCTTTCTCTCTCTCTCTGTCTGCCTTCACTGGTAAAAATTTTGCTGACTAGAAAAAATTCTGTAGGAGTGAGGAGCACTAGAACTTATCTATAAATTACATTTCAGAGAAATAGTTTTTCCTCTGCCCATCCTGCCTGCCAAAGCAGTACTGATTAAGCACATTTTCCTGTCCAAAGTTGAAAGGTTAAAAATGATGCCTACCTCTTTGAAAGCTGGCATTCTAACAGCTTGGTGTTCAAGGTAGCCATTGAACAGAAGCCTGTTGAACGTCAGAAAGTGTTCAATGGGGCCGGGCATGGTGGCTCACACCTGTATCCCAGCACTTTGGGAGGCCAAGGCGGGTGGATCACAAGGTCAGGAGATCCAGACCATCCTGGCTAACACAGTGAAACCCCATCTCTACTAAAAAATAATAATAATAATTAGCTGGACATGGTGGCAGGTGCCTACAGTCCCAGCTGCTTGGGAGGCTAAGACAGGAGAATGGTGTGAACCCAGGAGGTGGATATTGCAGTGAGCCGAGATAGCACCACTGCACTCCAGTCTGGGCAACAGAGCGAGACTCTGTCTCAAAAAAAAAAAAAAAAAAAAGAAGGAGAAAGTGTTCAATGGGACTGCTGTGTAATCCTGTGCCAGGTGAGCAGTTTGTTCTGCCCTCGGCCTGCCTTTCCCTATGTGTATGTCTATCACACGGCTGTTCACTATGCTCTGTGCACCCGCTCCGTATTTCTTATTTGCTTCACTCTTTACATGCCTCAAATAGCTCATTTTTCCTGAGCTCTTGCTTAGCCAAGTTCTCTGCATTTGGTTCCTTTGATCTTTCTGCTAAAACCAATCTCTTCCTCTAATTATCTTCTGTTCCACTTCTTTGAACCTCTTCCACTTGCCTCCATTTCTTAAGGAGCCAGGTGTTTAATAAAGAATCTGGGTAAGAGTCAGGCCGAATCAGGTAAACGCCCCTGCGTGCTCCCAGGTAGAGTGTTGCCTCTTCTTTAAGCGGAAGAGATGGTTTACTAAAAATTCCAGAGCCCAGACAGTGTTCTACTATGGCAGATGCATAGTAATAATCACCAAATGGAGGAAGTAATTGGGATCTGTTTTAAATGGGTTAGGCCATGTTCTAACTTGCACTTCATTTGCTTTCCCATTCCACCCTCAGCTCTAGTCTCTTTATGCTTTCAGGTTTTTCACTGCAATCTAGTAGTTTATTTCATAGCTTATTTCATTGATGCTTTAGTTTACACATTTTGAAACTGAATTTCCTTTAATTCCCTGCTCATATATTTAACCATATTAGTTTAATTCATGTTGTGGGATTTTGCTGGTAACCTTGTTTAGTAGATTACTATTATTTAGAAATTATTCTATTTTATCCTCTTCTCCAAATGACTCATAGTCATGTTAATGTCTTATTTTTTATTTCTCTTTATTAGAGAGTAGATTTTGCCTCCATATTTGTTAATTTTCGGTGTTTGTCTAATTAGTCACAGTGCAAGGTTTATCATATCCTCTGATTCTGATACAGGTTTGGGCTGAGAAGAATGAAGACCACTGTCTTCAAATGATATGATATCTGGGACTTGCTTCAGAATAATCTAGTGGGGGTAAGAGGAGCAAAGAGGTGAAATAAGATTGCCATGGGGTGATAATCTCTAGAGTGAGGTGATAGGGACATGGGGTTCATAGTACTATGCAATTATGTAAATGCTTGGAATGTTTCCATAATGAACAATTATTTTTAAAAAAGCAAAAAATATAGAACTATAGATATAAAATTAGCCCTGTGAATTCTTCCCTTAGGATTTACAGAAGGGTAATTCCTTCATCCTTCTCTACCTCATCCTATCATTGTCTTATCATTTATCAGTGGTCCACCCATTTCCTTACATTCATTGAGAAGTTTAGCACTTGCTTCTTCTCTTCCTTTCCGTCAAAACTCTAGTTCTCACGTGAGAGATTACATTGTCTTGATGTGTGGCTTATCCAGTGCTTTATATCTACAACACTAATCATCTGCACTCTCACTCCCTTCCAGTCACCACTACTCCTTGATTAGACTCTAAATCATTTTATAAATGGTGCAGATCTATACTGCTGACTGTCTGGCACTCTGGCTAAGGCCTTTAGGTTATGTTTTGATATAAAATTTAGTTTTTCTCAACATCAGTCAACACACAAAATACTTATAATCCAGCCATTTCTGTCTTAAAATTCTTCAGATCTCTTTATCAATTTCAGGTTGAAAGTAAAGTTCAATATCCTTCACATCCACTCTTGCTTTTCCTACCATTTCCGGCCTCTTTCCCTATATCCTGCAATATTCATTCTCTTTCCAGCTATTCTATACCAAGCTGCCTTCATTTGTGGGAGACGGACCATGGTTTCTTACATCTCCAAGCTTTTGACCATACTGTTCCCCAAAATTGGAATATCCTTCTGTCTTTCAGCCTTTGGGGAACTTCAGCAACTTCTGTTTATACCTCAACACCCAATTCAAGCGTGATTCCTTTGGGAAGGCTTTTTTAAGCCGCCCACATTGAGTTAAACACCTCTCCAGTACCTTTTCCATAGCACTCTTTTTCTATGTCTACCCTAATACTTTGAAACCCAACTGTTAACCATGAGTATTCTTTGTTTCCTTTCTGAGCCACGAACTCTTCAAACTCTTTCAGCTTTCTCTCCCCAGACACCCAACCCAGTACCTGGCACATAGTAGATATTTGGATGAAAGAGTAACTGTGTCAACAGAGAAATGGATAAATGAATACTATGTCATCTCCTTAAGGTAGCACCTCCTTGCCAACGGCCTTCTCTAGAAGTCTGGGCCAACAGTCTTGGACCTGAGAAGCTCCTGCAGTCTTTGCCTCTTAACTCCTCTCTTTAACCCACCTGATGCATCTGGCTCCAGCTATATAACCCAATCTTCCTTGTCTCTGTGAGTCCTTCCTATTTAATGCTTTATCTAGACAAATGTTTCCCAGAGTGTGGGAGAGGGTAATTTTTTTTTTTTTTTTTTTTTTTTTGAGACGGAGTGTCGCTCTGTCGCCCAGGCTGGAGTGCGGTGGCCGCATCTCAGCTCACTGCAAGCTCCGCCTCCCGGGTCTACGCCATTCTCCTGCCTCAGCCTCCCGAGTAGCTGGGACTACAGGCGCCCGCCACCTCACCCGGCTAGTTTTTTGTATTTTTTAGTAGAGACGGGGTTTCACCGTATTAGCCAGGATGGTCTCGATCTCCTGACCTTGTGATCCACCCGTCTCGGCCTCCCAAAGTGCTGGGATTACAGGCTTGAGCCACCGCGCCCGGCCGGGAGAGGGTAATTTTTAAGTGATACTCAGCTAAATGTCTTTTGGCAGTCTTGTATTTACATTCATTTACATTTGGGGGAAAACTTAGCACATAAGACCGGTGATTTCATGCAGAACGTTCTTTAGGATGAGACAAACATAGGTAGGACCAAGTAATCAACCTTACCCTAACTTAATAAAGCAGGGGCGAGGCATGATCACGGTTCAGTACTCATGGCCGTGAGAAGCAGAGACAGCCAAGACCACTAACAGGGCAAGACTCCCATACACTGAATTTCACAGGTATCTGTGTGTTTTATTCAGTGATATGCTGAAATGTCACTCCCTGAAGTTGCAGAGTACATACATGTATACTTAATTATAACACATAACAAAGGAACCACTGATGCACGTGTGGCCAGGGTCGCCCACTGCAGTTCTTGAGGCCGGAAGTGACCGATTTCTAAATCCAGCACCCCCGTTTTCTTTCCTTCTCTCCCAGGAAAAAATAAAATAAAATAATAATAATAACACATAAAATAGTCAAATATCTTTTGAGCTTTCCAACCACATCCCCATGCAAGTTCAGATTTTTAATGTAGGTTAATATAAAAATGGACAGATTTGTCTCATTAATGTGGATCCTCCACTTTGTCTGAAACTATAAAGTAGAATATCCAACTACTTTGATCAAAAAGTTCCATCCTTCTAATAAGAAATATCTTCAGCCATACATTTTGTAAGTCAGTTTTATTTATTCCATTTTTTTTTTTACTATTTTTACCTTTTGTTTTTAAAAGTTTAATACATCATTTTTATAGTTTGTCTCATCAGATCTAATATACCATTTATGTGTAAAGCACATTATTTTATATGCCACTAAGAACGAGAGAAATGTTGCCAATTATAATTGCTAGATGCCATCGATTGTAAGTTACACCCCAATTTCAGAGATATCACAATTATTTTTTAAAGTGTGTCTCAAAATTGATGAAACACAGTATATGTGTTTACTGTGTAACATAACTCTTCTACGTTAGCAAGTGATACTTATATTTCATTGATAGTAGTAATGTGAAGTTTCTGTTTTGAATAAATTTAATTTAAAAATGAGTTGATTCAAATAAAAGAATTATATAAGAAGAAGTAGAGATGGAGTATAATATGGCAAAATCATGGAGGTGGTACCAGCATGATAGTGACTTGGCCTAACTGCCTAGGTCCAGATATTGCCCTTTGGCCCCATGTGTCAGCTCATGCCAACCCCTGCCACCCTCCAGCACTGTGCCCAGCTCCTACCTGGACCACCAAGCATGGGAGCAGGGTTTGGGCAATTATACCGATGCTCAGAATGAAGAATGTGGCTATAACTCACCAAAGCCATTTTATGAGAGTCAAAAGGAATTCCTAGGTAATAGACTCGTTTCCAGTATTGGAATAATCTGGACTTGCCTCTATTTAAATAACAAGATACTCAGAGGTTTCTGTTTTGACCCTGTTCTTCAAGAAGTGAAGAAGGGAAAAAGAGCATTTTAGTTTCTGTTGCTGGATAATATATATACTAAAAATGGGTAACCAAACACTAAGCAGTTCAGTGATTATGAAACCAAAGAATGCTCTACTTTATTTTTTACCATGGAGTTACCATTGAAAATGATTAAGAATAACTTGAAACAAAATGTGTTTCACTGGGAAAGTACAAGAAGAAGCTGGGTACAGTGTCTCTCGCCTATAATCCCAGCACTTTGGGAGGCTGAGGTGGACAGATTGCTTGAACCCAGGAGTTCAAGACCAGCCTAAGCAACATGATAAAACCCCATCTCCATTAAAAAAAATACAAAAAATTAGCCAGGCATGGTGGTGCACTACTGTAGTCCCAACTACTTGGGGAGGGCAAATGTGTGCAACTGTAGTCCCAGCTACTGGTGGGGTGGGGGTGGGTGAGGGGACAAGGGCAGCTGAGGTGGGAGGATCACCTGAGTCTGAGAAGGTCAAGGCTGCAGTGAGCTGAGATTGTGCCACTGCACTCAGCCTGGGCAACAGAGTGAGCAAAGTGAGACCCCCATCTCGAAAGAGAAGTAAAGAAAAAAAAAGAAGAAGAAGGAGCAATAGCAACTAATTTCCTACTTCCAGAATAAGAAAAATGAAGACAGAACCATTTTAGGTGGAGTTGGGGAAAGCTGTGAAGTTTCCATTGGGAAAACACCATCTCCTTGGCCATTGCTGTGGATTTGTGTTCATCATGCTCCCAGCTCCCATCTTGCACTAGGTCGCGCTTTCGATTGCTGGGCATTGTGTGCAACATTCCCGGAGAGATGCAGAACCCTTTGATTTACTCGGTGCTTATTCTTGAAGGTTATTGTGAATCATTAACCCAAATGCAACAGAGCAGAAGGTCACAAGTCATAGAGGCTCTGCAGCTTGCACATAGCCTGTTTTTGCAAACTTAATTTTGAAGGTTTTAATGTAGGTGTAATTGAAAAGATAAATTGAACACATATGCAAATCCTAATAAAGGTATTCTTTAGAGTCAGCAAATATTCACATCCTATTAAGCATCAATGAACGTATTATAGTATAATAAAGTGGAAAGGTTTTAGAAGATTATTTGTAGGCTGTTAGTTATTAGTGTAATTTTAAAACATAATCAGTAACAATTAGCAAAATTGATAATACTGGATATACAGTGGTTTCCACTCACTAGTACTAGTAATACTAGCAATAATTCTATATAGTAATATCAGTTGAAAACTAACCCTCTTCTAAGTTCTTTGTTTATCCTTATGGGAGTTCTTGTTTATCAGATCATTGGGGCATCACTTCACTGAAACCATTTCCTTATATTCATAAAAAGTATTGATATCATATACTAAATTTAGAAGTTTATTCATAGAGAAGAATAAAGTTATAAGATTACTTCAATACCCTTTGTCCAAGCAGAGGCACTGGTCAAAAAGCCAAACATATATATATACACACACACACATATGTGTATATATACACACACACACACGTGTGTGTATTTATGTGTGTATATATGTTGTGTACATACATATGTACACAACATATATACACACATATACACACATATATACATATATATGCATATATATAATTTATATCTCTACTTTTCAATTTTAATTTTTGTGGGTGCACAGTAGGTGTATAGCCAAATATAATTAGAAGGTGGAATCATTAGGACTTAGTGTCTTATATCAGGTCCCCTAGAAGCAGACCCTGAGATAGGGATTTGGGTGCTGATGCTTTATTGAGCGAGAAACTTGTGAGAAAGTGAGAGAAGCAGGATAGACAGGGATAAAATGCCAGGTAGGATGTGGAATCAGATAGTCTATCCTTGGCCTGATGAAAGCAGAGGAATAAATTTCACCATAAAGGACAGCTGTGTGTCCTTCACAGCTAAACACTCACAGCAGCTAGGGGTAGGGTCGGGTGTACACAGCAGCCAGGAACAGGGATCTGCTTGGAACACTACCAGCATTAACCACATTTGGTGACGGGGCAGCGGGTGGAGGGTGACAAGGATGGCTCCCAAATTTGTGATATAAACAACTGAATAGCTTCTTGTATATAACAGCAACACTCCCCTCATAATACCAAAAACCTAAGATTTTAGAAGAAATACTAAAAGACTCTTCATTTTACAAAAAAAAAAAAAAAAAAAAAAAATCCCCTTTGCTTTTACTTTTCTAGGTTAAAAATAACAACTCTTTGACATAATTGCATGGGATCAATTTCCCATTAAAAACACATAAACTTTTTTTTTTAAATATTGCTTTTTTAGACTTTTTCCATTTAGTCTGCTTCCTGTTGAAAATAGATACAAACTAGTTCTAGTACTCTAATGATAGAAGATTCACCTACAATTCCAATATCATGTTAGCTTTTTATTTAAAAAGTACGTATGCATTGTTGTGAATTCATCCTTTAGTCCAAGGGTCAGCATACTGTGGCCAGTGGGCCAAATCCATCGTGTCATCTATTCTTTATGGCCTGGGAGTTAAAAGTTTTTACATTTTTAAAAGATTGCTTTAAAAAAACGAAAAAGAATATGCAACAGAGACCATATGACTCACAAAGCCAAAAATATTTACTATTTAATCCTTTACGGAAAAAGTTTGCCAATCCGTCCTTTAGTCTTATGACCCCATAGTGTGCTGATGCAGTCTATATTTGGAAAGAAAATCTGATATTCAAAAACTTCAAATTAGTGGGTGATTTATATAACTATAAAATTATTGTTTTATAAAGCAATTCACCACAGAATTTATAGAAAGTAATTCCAGCTCTTCTGAACAATTATTTCTTTTATTTTTGAGACGAGGTCTTGCTCTGTCCCGCAGGCTGGAGTGCAGTGGCGTGATCTGGGCTCACTGCAAGCTCCACCTCCCAGGTTCACGCCATTCTCCTGCCTCAGCCTCCAGAGTAGCTGGGATTACAGGCGCCTGCCACCACGCCCAGCTAATTTTTTTGTATTTTTTAGTAGAGACGGGGTTTCACCGTGTTAGCCAGGATGGTCTCAATCTCCTAACCTCGTGATCTGCCTGCCTCGGCCTCCCAAAGTGCTGGGATTACAGGCATGAGACACCATGCCTGGCCTCAAATCTCATGTTGAATTGTAATCCCCAATGTTGGAGGTGAGGCCTAGTGGGAGGTGATTGAATCATAGAGGTGGATACTTCGTAGATACTTCATGCATGGTTTAGCATCATCCCCTCAGGGCTATTCTTGTGATGATGAGTGAGCTGTCACAAGATCTGGTTATTCAAAAGTGTGTAGCACCCTCCCCAACCCACCCCCAACCCAGGCCCAGCTCTATTTCTTCCTCCTGCTTTGGCCATGTAAAGTGTGCCTGTTTCCCCTTCACCTTCTGTTATGATTGTAAGTTTCCTGAGGCCTCCCCTTCTGTACAGCCTACAGAACTGTGAGCCAAATAAACCTCTTTTCTTTATAGTGGTGAAAGAATAGACTAAAACACCACCAATCTTGTGATTATTGCAAAGAAACTAAAAAATACAAATAGATACAAAGGTAAGAAATCATTTGCAATCTTACCATCCATAGTTAACTTCTGTTAACATTCTACTACCTTTTTTATCTAGGCATATAACCATTTAATTTTTTTAATGTGATCATGTTGTATGTATAATTTATACCCTCTTTTATTCACTGTATTAGTCTGTTCTTGTATTGCTATAAAGAAATACCTGAGACTGCGTAATTTATAAGAAAAGAGGTTTAATTGGCTCGCAGCATCTGCTTCTGGGGAGGCTTCAGGGAGCTTTTACTTATGACAGAAGGTAAAGTGGGAGCGATGTGTCTCATATGGTAGAAGCAGGAGCAAGAGAGAGCAGGCTGGAGGGAAGTGCTGCACACCTTTAAACAACCAGCTCCCTTGAGAATTCACTATTACGAGAATAGCACCAAGGGGATGGTGCTAACCCATTCCTGAGATATCCACCCCCATGATCCAACCAACTCCCAGCAGGCCCCACCTCCAAAGCTGGAGACTACAATTCAACATGAGGTTTGGTAGGGATGCAGATCCAAACCATATAATTTCAGTTAATGTTATAATTTTCAAAAGCATCTTATTTGACTGCATTTATTACCCAGAATTAATGTGTCACAATGTAGGTAAACATCTATTTTTTGACATTTGAAATTTTCACTACTGTAAATGCCACAATGAGCCTCTTCGTGCATAAATCTAGATCCTCATTTCTGTATCCCTAGGCTATATTATTAGAACAGTAACTATTGGCCCTACCCCGTTTCTGCTCCCTGTCTTTCTTACAAATTCATGCTTCTTCTCCTAGTTCTATAAGTGCTAGAGTCCATTAGGACTAGAAACTTGGCCTTCTCTTCTCACTCCATATTTGTCTCAAGATCATGTCACCCAAACCCAAGCTTTCAAATACCATCCATATGCTATGATTCCCATCTTTATATCTTCAGCCCCAGATCTCTCTGCTAAGCTCCAAACTTACATAGCTAAATATCTACTTGTCATCTCCACTTGTGTGTCTTATAACATCTTAGATATAGAACGTCCAAAAAGGATTCACTATCTTCCCTGTTTCTTCTCCCCTACCAAAACCTCCTCCTCCTATTACCCATTTCAGTAAAGTGACACCATCTTTCCACCAAGTTGCTTATGATACAAAATTGGAACCCATCAGTGACATTTCTCTCCCTCACCACCCCCATCTATTTAGTCACTAGATCCTGTTGATTCTACTTCCTAAATATCTTTAGTATTTCTATTTCTCTCTGTGTTCCCAATCCTCATTGAATCCACCATCATCTCCTTCCTGGACTGCTATACGTATTTCCTAATTAGTCTCTCTGCACCCAGTCTTGTTCTGACCTTTTCATTTCTCAGTTCTCCACCATGCAGAGAGTTTCAAAAATACCAATCTGCTTTCACAATCATTGAGTGGCTGTTAGGATGAAGATCTTAGTTGCAACCCCTCCTCACTCTTCACCATCAACTTGCCACTTTTCCCCTTCCTTTCTTACTCCAACCTAGTGGTTCCTTCCCATTACTCCAATGTGGTAAGCTTCTTCCATCCTCAAAACCTTTATTCAAGGCTTTATTCAAGACTTTATTCACCTTTCCCTCCGTCTTCAGCTGTTCAACCCATTTCCTGATACCTCCCCCAATGCATGTACTAACCACATGCTCTCTTAGCATCATTTGAGTCTACTTTTTGGGTATTTATTGCAAATCGTAATTTAAATTGTTGTGTATTTTTTCCCTGGAATGTCTGCTCCTCCACTAGACTGAAATCCTAGTTGGAGAAAATAGCATCTGTCTCTCTTACTACTTTATCCCTCAGTGCCTGACACATAGTAGGTGCTCAATAGTATTTGTTGAATTAATAACAGGTTATGGGACATAAACTTCATAAAGATGTTTAAAACATGTTATCAAATATCATTCCAGAAGGTTTGTATTAGCCAATTTATAAACCTATCAGCAGTATATGAGAGTTCGTTTGATCACCTATCCTGACACTGGATATAGAGTTTTAAATAACTTTTAAATACTCTGGCAGGCAAAATGTTACCTCACTTTTATTGAAATTTCTTTCTTGATTATTAGTGAATTTCAACATTTTTCACATATTGATAGCCTTTCCTATATTGTCTATGATTTTAAAATTCATTACATACTGCTTTTATTGAACCATTCTGTTGGGATATTTTGGAAGTTTATTTAATTATCTTTATACTTACAAAACAATGCCAAACCTACTTAGCTTCATCTGAAGGCTTGCACAAATTTGAATAAATGAACTTGCTCCCAAAAGTTTGTGTTAGGTCACTGCTGATTCCCCCTTACTTTGGATGGCTGTATGACTTCTCACGTAAACTAGGACACTTTTGAGAGTGAAGGAGGGTGCCATTGTAGTTATGCCAGGACAACAGGTTTAAAGCAGGACCATCCAGCCCAAGCCAAGATGTACAGTCTCCCTGACTCTTTCATGTTCATGTAGACTTGGAACTCTAGAAATCTGGAGCTAAGAGCAGAGGTCCAAGTGGTGATCTAGGGATGAGTTGAGGATGAAACTTGCTTTTCATTCCGAATTTTAATTTGGATGCTGTATTAGTCCATTTTCACGCTGCTGATAAAGACATACCAGACACGGGGCAATTTACAAAGAAAGAGGTTTATTGGACTTACAGTTCCACATGGCTGGGGAGACCTCGCAATCATGGCAGCAGGGAAGGAGGAGCAAGTCACATCTTATGTGGATGACAGCAGGCAAAAAGAGAGCTTGTGCAGAGAAACTCCTGTTTTTGAAACCATCAGATCTTGTGAGACCCATTCACTATCATGAGAAAAGCAGGGGAAAGACCTGCCCCATGTTTCCATCATCTCCCACTGGGTCCTGCCTATAACACATGGAATTATGGGAGCTACAAGATGAGACTTGGGTGGGGACACAGAAACAAACAATATCATTCTGCCCCAGCCCCTCCCAAATCTTGTATCTTCACATTTCAAAATGAATCACGCCTTCCCAACAGTCCCCCAAAGTCTCAACTCATTTCAGCATTAACTCATAAGTCCATAGTCCAAAGTCTTGTCTGAGATAAGGCAAGTCCCTTCCACCTATGAGCCTGTAAAATCAAAAGCAAGTTAGTTACTTCCTAAATACAATGGGGGTACAGGCATTGGGTAAATACAGCCATTCCAAATGGGAGACATTGGTCAAAACAAAGGGGCTACAGGCCCCATTCAAGTCTGAAATCTGGCAGGGCAGTCAAATCTTAAAGCTCCAAAATGATTTCCTTTGAATCCATGTCTCACATCCAGGTCACTCCGATGCAAGAGGTGGGTTCCCATGGTCCTGGGCAACTCTGCTCCTGTCGCTTTGCAAGCTATAGCCTCCCTCCTGGCTGCTTTCACGGGCTGTTGCTGAGTGTCTGTGGCTTTTCCAGGTGCACAGTGACAGCTGTTGGTGGATCTACCATTCTGGGGTCTGGAAGATGGTGGTCCTCTTCTCACAGGTCTACTAGATGGTACCTCAGTGGGGACTCTGTGTGGGGGCTCTGACCCCACATTTTCCTACCACACTGCCATAGCAGAGATTCTCCATGAGGGCCCCACCCTTGCAGCAAACATCTGCCTGGGCATCCATGCATTTCCACATATCTTTCAAAATCTAGGTGGAGGTTCCCAAACCCCAGTTCTTGACTTCTGTGTACTCACAGGCTCAACACCACATGGAAGCTGCCAAGGCTTGGGGCTTGTACCCTTTAAAGACACAGCCTGAGCTCTATGTTGGCCCTTTTCAGCCATGGCTGGCACTGCTGGAACATAGGGCACCAAGTATCTAGGCTGCACACAGCACAGGGACCCTGGGCCTGGCCCACGGCCCACAAAACCACTTTCACCCTGTAGGCTTCAGGGTCTGTGAGGAAAGGGGCTGCCATGAAGACCTATGACATGCCCTGGAGACATTTTTCCCCATTGTTTTCGGGATTAACATTCGGCTCATTGTTACTTATGCAAATTTCTGCAGCCAGCTTGAATTTCTTCTCAGAAAATGGGTTTTTCTTTTCTACTGCATTGTCAGGCTACATAGTTTCCAAACTTTTATGATCTGTTTCCCTTTTAAAATGTAATGCTTTTAACAGCACCTAAGTCACCTCTGGAATGCTTGGCTGCTTAACATTTCTTCTGCCAGATACCCTAGATAATCTCTCTCAAGTTCAAAGTTCCACAAATCTCTAGGGCAGGGGCAAAATGCCACCAGTCTCTTTGCTAAAACATAGTTAGAGTCACCTTTGCTCCAGTTCCCAACAAGTTCCTTATCTCCAACTGAGACCACTTCAGTCAGCCTGGACTTAATGTCCATATTGCTATCAGAATTTTGGGCAAAGCCATTCAACAAATCTCTAGGAAGTTCCAAACTTTTCCACATTTTCCTGTTTTCTTCTGAGCCCTCCAAACAGTTCCAACCTCTGCCTGTTCCCTAGTTCCAAAGTCGCTTCCACATTTTCAGGTATCTTTTCAGCAGCGCCCCATTCTATTGGTACAAATTTACCGTATTAGTCCATTTTCATGCTGCTGATAAAGACATACCCAAGACTGGGCAATTTACAAAAAGAAAGAGATTTATTGGACCTATAGGTCCATATGGCTGGGGAGGCCTCACAATCACGGTGGAAGGCGAGAAGGAGCAAGTCACATATTGTGTGGATGCCAGCAGGCAAAAAGAGAACTTGTGCAGAGAAACTCCCATTTTTAAAACCATCAGTTCTCCTGAGACCTTGTCACTATCACCAGAACAGCACAGGAAAGACCTGCCCCCGTGATTCAATCATCTCCCACCAGGTCCCTCCTACAACACATAGGAATTATGGGAGCTACAAGATGAGACTTGGGTGGGGACACAGCTAAACCATATCAGATACCTTTGTGCTGTGTGGTTCACTGACTTAATGACTCAGATCTGGAACTCCCTGTCACCCCTGGTGCCCCCTTCACTCATTTACCTCACCTGCCTGGCCCCTGGCGGCACCTAAGTTACAGCCCATGAAATTCTGGCAGTTTCTAAGCCTCAGACAATTTCATACAACTCTGCTTTCATGAGGAAGTCAGTGGCCCAGAAAGCTAGCTGCAGGGATGGTCTTGCCCATAAACACAGACCTAGTCAGAGGCAGAGCCAAGTATCCTGAAGAGTTCTCCCTGTCCCACCAAGCTACCTCCATGCCTACTGCTGTGTTGCACTGACAATGCCGGTAGCTATTTTCTGACTTTATAAGGTTTCCAGAATTATGTCAAGACATGACCAAAACAGGGTTTTTACTTCCTAGAGTATCTTGTGAAAATGTTCCTCTTTGATAAGCTAAACACTTTAAAGTAGAGGGCATGCAGTTTTGGAGACATTTCATCTTATATTACAGTCATGTCTATATGGGCTTCCATGCCTATGACTTATACAATGCTTCCCTGACCCTTGCAGTTGTCTACAAACTTCCCCAGCTTTTTCTAAATGCCTTTTGTTCGATTTATTCTCTTCAATGAAGCTCAAAAACTAAGTTCAGAGTTACTTACAGACTTGCATTTTTTTTTCTAGACAGAGTCTTGCTCTGTCACCCAGGCTGGAGTGCAGTGGTGCGATCTTGGCTCACTGCAACCTCCGCCTCCTGAGTTCAAGCGATTCTCCTGCCTCAGCCTCCTGAGTAGCTGGGATTCTAGGTGCCCACCACCATGCCTGGCTAATTTTTGTATTTTCAGTAGAGGCGGGGTTTAACCGTGTTGGCCAGGTTGGTCTCGAACTCCTGACCTCGTGATCCGCCCTCCTCAGCCTCCCAAAGTGCTAGGATTACAGACATGAGCCGCCATGCCTGGCCCAGACTTACATTTTTAAGAATTGCTAGGAACTTAAGGAAAGTAGAATATAGTGGCAGAAAACTTCTGGAAAAGGAAAAAACACAATAATTTATTTGAATTTTTGTCATTGCCATCCAATCTGAGGAATGATTTTATTTAAAAAAGAACAGCAGGCTGCCTTTTCCAATCTTGTCAAGACAGCACATTTCCTACCAATGGAATTATTGGAGAGATTCTGTGTACTGTTGTGCAGATTGTGCACTGCATAACTCCAGAGGGCACCATTCACATTGCCATCTATGTGAATGGTGCCAAATGGTCCCTCCTGGCAGAGACCTGTTGTATAGTTCACAATCCTGGCGCTATACAGGGCACAATCTGTGCAGCCACGTGCTGAGGTCCTGACTGACACCCTCTGTGTGACTTTTCTCTGATAAAGACACCATCCCTCTGCTGCAGTTAGGTTTGCTTCATTTGCCAATGTCTACGGATGGTTCAGGATAATCTTCATTTCAAACATACATTCACCTACTTTCTGTAAGCACTATAGTGTTTGTCAAGCCATGTGTCCTGGTTTCAAGTTTGGAAAGTAGGTCGTTGGAGATATCTTTTAAGTGCGATTTTGCCTATATTTTGCCATTTCATTTTTTTTTTAATTGAGGAAAATGTAGAAAACAAATATAATCTCATGGTTTGCTAGAAAATGAAAACATTTAATATGTTAATTTTTTAAAGGAAATATTTTCATTAAAATATAGCTCTGTAAGTGAAAGTGAGAAGAAAATAATTTTAGATGTACATAGAATCCATCTCCAAAGTATCTACACGTATAGACTAGTAAGTTAAGATTAACCCATTGGCTCTACAGAAATAAAAGAGAACTACTATGCATCCAAGAAGGCCAACCTGCCTAACAGAGATAGACCTTGATTTTTAATTAGTGGAGGAACCAACTTTGTATCACCAACAAGGAAGGTGATGAAAAGATTCAGAGACATTTTTATACTATATTCCTCATTGTTTCTAGAATGCAATCCATAGTCTTCAAGCTGGAAGTAGCTTTTTAGTTCACTCATTATTTTTTCATTTAATTAATTGTTACTATTTGCCAAACACTGTGATCATGTGTCTGGGCTCCTTCATGAGGAAACTGTGGTCATAAAGTTGGTTAGAGATAGGGCCAGAAACAAACCCCAGATGTTCTGTATCCAGGACACTTTACCCCACAGGGCTGTTAAATATCTCCATGTAGTTATATTCAGGTGATGAAATAGGAGAACATCTGTGTACTGCATGTGACCTGCATGTAATTCATGTAATAAAGATGAAATACAAACCCTTTGCCAGCCATTTCTTTATTACTCTAAATGCCACAACTTAAGGTTCAGCATCAGGGCTAATAATATAAGGATTAGTCTGGAAATTCTGCAAATAAATATTTTCCTGTCTATTCATACTCTTTGATTCAAATATTTCAATCATGTCCTTTCTCAAATGTTGCCTTTACAGATTAAAATCCTATAAATAGCACTGACCCCTGAGGAACACGATCTTCTTACCCCTATCTTTGAGTATTAATCTAGACAGTTTCCTATTGATATACCCCAAAATAAATACCCCAATCTCATGGTGGCTTTCTTTTTAAAGGATTTGTTTTGGGGGGGTAGGGGGACATACAGCACATAGTTCATAACAATGTGAAATTGCATTTCTGGAAGTATCTATACTCTTCCTTTACACAATTAAATCTCCCTACTTGCTAAATATTGCTGGACTTGGTGGTTAAGGAGGTTGAGCACATGTGAGCAAAGGGGAACAGCTGTTCTTGACAGATGCCTTCTTCACTGCACAGACATAAATACTGCCCAAGGAGCCTCTGCAAGGCAGACTGAGATCTAGTTTGAAGTTGCTGCAAGGAGACCCTTTCTGACATTTTTGCTTGGTAAATTCATTCATATGCACCTTGACCAGAGGATACTGAGCTGAGTGACTAGGACGAGAATTCTGAATGCAAACTACTCAGGTTCAAATCCTGACTCTGCCATCTACCTTACCAGCTTTTTGACACTGGGCAAGTTACTTAATCTCACTGTCTTCAGCCTCCTCATCTGTAAGTAGGGATAATAGTAGTTTCTTCATAGGATCTTTGAGGATGATATGAATTAGATATTATCATTAATAATTCCAGCAACAAATACCTATTAAGCTCCTATTCCATTCCAATTACTGTGAATGAGAGAAATTGTCCCCCACTTCATGGAATTTAGAGTATTTTTTTCACATTAGAAGCCCTGACCCATCTAAGGGTTGGGAAGTCAATGCAGTAAGGTGTGACCAGATTTAGTTTTACATGAATTCGATATGATTTTACAAAGTAAGAGTTTTATGAAACTTTCCTTCCCTTGCATATACTTTTATATGAATGTGTGGCCTGTGTCTTGATATAAAATGTATTTCCTATCATGAGTCTAGTAGAGAAGATTAGCAATTAAACAGCAACCTCAATATGCAGTGAGTGTCATGGGCACATGCGAATGTCACCTGACCCAGTAAGGGCAGGTGTAGAGAATCAGGCAAGCTTTCCCTGAGGAAGTAACATTTAAGCTGAGACTTGAAGGATGAGTAAAAATTTACCAAAAGAAGTGGGGTGGAGGAGGAGAAATAGTTCCTTTAAGAGCAGTGAGTAGACCCGGGTGGGTAGGGGAGTAGTTAATGAAGCAAGGGAGAAACTTGTTCAGATTTGCATTTTAGTAAGGCTACTCTGGCTGCATGAAGAGAATGGGCAGGAATCAGTTGGGAAACTATTTAGTAATTTCAGGACACAGCAGCCCATAGGGTGGGGGCAGTGGGTATTTGAGAGGGACCTTGTACTTAGGTAGATTGACAGGACTTGTTGATTGATGGGGAAAGGTGCTGGAGCCAGAGCATGAAGGTGCTTATCCCACACCTCTGATGTCTAATTTACAAAGGTTTCAGGAGACAAATCTAAGTCTGAAAGCTCCAAGCCCCTAACTTGAAAAAATGTTCCTGTAAACAGGAAGACAGAATCTTTCAATCACTTTGCAAATCATCTCCCTATCCTGCTGGACATATCTGCAGGCTGTTGCTGGGCCTAGGAGTTGGCAGAGCTTCCTGTTCCAAAGTGGGAGGGTTCCTGGCAGGAGATGGAAGGCTGGAAACAGAAAGGAAACTGGGCTAGCCAGGCACCTTGCGTGAAGAGAAAAGAAGGAAAACCTGATACTTTCCCATCTGATCCAGAAATATCTGGTCGGAAAATAATTTAAAAGTACAGGTAATTCAAAGATGTTTATATTTGGCTTTGAAATGCCATGCATTTTTGGCAGTAGACTTTCTTTGCCAAACATTTTTCTTAGGCCTTATTTTGCATTCCCTGAACATGGACCATCTGGGCAACAGGGGGATGAGCCCAGAGCTCAGAGGGAGTCTGGGTGGGTGGCTGAGGAGGTCCTAATGTTCAAAACCTGGAATGAAACCGCAGCTCTCTCTCATCACCCCAGGTGATGATCACACCCCAGGTGATCAGTACTTATCTGTCTATCTGTGTCCTGCCACAAAGCAGGGAGCTTTTTGTGATCTAAGCCATGCCAGGTCATAGGGTGAACTGAAAAACAGCTATCTAATTCCCAGCACATCAAATGTTTCCTACTCACATCTTCCTACTCACAGGGCCACCTCCACCCGCTGGAGTGGCAGGCAGGGCTCCAGAGCAATCTCAAAATCAAACCATATTTGGAGCACAAGACAGGCTGTTTACAGATGTTACCATAAAAGACAATTTAAATAATCATCAGTACCGTTTTACAAAAGAACTGGCCAGACCAGAAGGCCCCTTTTCCAGTTATTCCTAAGATTGCTGCTTCCAGAGGAGTTGAAAGGTTAGATGATCTTCCCTGGGTCAGGTCTACCTAGGACAGGAGAGTCGTGCCTCACAGAAATCACTTCAAAAAGGGTCTCAGCACCACATTCCACTAGGGCTTAGAAGAATCCTCAGGGTGGCAGCCACTCCCTACTTAGGAATCCCATGCATTCCCCTGTTCTTCCATCTGGACTGTGCCACGCCAGGGAAGTCATTTGGTCCAGGCTAGAATTCACTGGGAATAATTAGCAACAGGCCCAAATCTGGAAGTTCAGAGAAATTGGTTCTCTCCAATTTGTTATAAAATTAAGTAATATTTTTCACAATCACCACAGAGAAAACAGCATTTCCTAGTTTCCCAGTTCTTACAGGTCAGAATGGTTGGTTCACAGGAAATTCTTAGTAGGTGCTCTGTGACGCATCTATGTTTTTCCAAGTGTTGGTATTTTTCATTTCACAGAACCTTCTTCCAAAGGAGATTAGCTGCCAGACTCAGGCAGCCCGTACATTTTTGAAAACGCCAGCATAGGTTTCTTTGACTCAGGTACCTGAAATATCTAAGGAAGCAAAGGCAGCGGATGTGCCAGGGGCACCCTCACTTGATATCTACCTCTTCCCCTCCTTTAAGGTCCCCTTGATTGGAGGTGGCGGAAAGAGTCTCTGGTGGCTTGCCCAACCCTTTAGAACATTTGCCCCCACCCGCTTCCTCCGTCTCCTTGGCAGACAGGAGTCCTTTCTCGCACTTACCCTCCATTCCCCATACACACACCTCGCTGAGGTCATCCTCAGCGTGCAGCCCGGAGGGGAAAGGAAACGTGAGCTAAAGCAACAGGTTCCACCCACAGCCTGAACTTGGAAGGGGATGCGGCGGCGGCAGGGCGGCTGGAGCTGTGCAGTGGAGGGAGAGGAAGCGGCGAGGAGGAAGGTGGAAGGGAAATGATGGTGCATGACCACCGAGCACACGTCACTCGGGCTCCCACATGGGCTTGTGTATATGCGTGTGTGAGGGAAGGGAGGTCCTTCACAGGGTCACTCGGGCATTTCCGCGTGGAATAGGAGGTGCCAGGCTCGTGTTCTGGGGTGCTGGGTGGCCTCGGCGGGGTAACGAGTCACGCAGAGACGGCTTGAGGCACGCCAAGAAAATACGGGTGTCGGCGAAAAAATACACCACTTTCCCCAGCGCGCCGCCCTTGCTAACTGGCTAGATCTGCGCCCCTAACGCCCAGTGCCCCCTTCTTTTGGGCCTATCCTGGGCCCCTCCAATCCCATCCCAGCCTGCCTCCCGCTCCCGCCGCTGCCGCGGAAACCCGGACTGCGGACTGCG
>NW_012099721.1:295904-304168 GCF_000951045.1 Mandrillus leucophaeus
GGTCTCAGCGCCTAGAGCGAGGTGCGAAATTAGTAGCCGCCCACCCTCTTCGCAGTTCCCGCCCCCAGGGAATTATAATTTCCTGGGAAAGTGTCTGGTTCTCGGAGAATCCTTGGGGCGGGGTAAAGGGGCGCGCCCGGCGCAAAATGGTTAATACAAAGTCTGCACGCGCCGCGGGGCCCCTCGTATGAAAAGTGTACGCGCTGGTGGCTGGGCACCCCTTTGCTAATTTGAGGGTTAGTTACCGGCAGGAAGTCTGGCTGTGCGAGAGGAAAGGCGGGCAGGAGGGAAGCCTCAGGCTGGTGCTGGCTCCCGCCCCCAAGCCTCCTTGGGGGACGCACCTCGGACCCAGCGGGCGCAGGGTGCGGGGCACTGGGCCGGGGCGTTCGCGGCGGGCGGCGGGAGGCTGGAGCAGGCTCGGCCCAGCGGTTCACTCTCTCTACCTCCTCCCCGCAGGATTACCGAGAGGATGGGATGGATCTAGGCAGTGACGCCGGCAGCAGCAGCAGCAGCAGCCGCGCCAGTTCACAGTCCAACTCCACCAAAGTGACCCCTTGCTCCGAGTGCAAATCTTCATCGTCGCCGGGGGGCAGCCTGGACTTGGTGTCTGCCCTGGAGGACTATGAGGAGCCCTTCCCGGTCTACCAGAAGAAGGTGATTGATGAGTGGGCGCCGGAGGAGGACGGGGAGGAGGAGGAAGAGGAGGACGAGCGCGACCAGCGAGGGTACCGGGATGACCGCTGTCCGGCCCGGGAGCCGGGGGACGTAAGCGCCAGGACCCGCAGCGGCGGCGGCGGGGGCGGGGGCAGGAGCGCCACCACCGCCATGCCGCCCCCGGTGCCCAACGGCAACCTCCACCAGCACGACCCCCAGGACCTTAGGCACAATGGCAACGTGGTGGTGGCTGGCCGGCCGAGCAGTTCCCGGGGCCCCCGCCGGGCGATCCAAAAGCCTCAGCCGGCTGGGGGCCGGCGCAGTGGCCTCGGCCCGGCGGCTGGGGGGCTCTGCCTTCAGCCCCCAGACGGCGGGACGTGCGTCCCCGAAGAGCCCCCGGTGCCACCTATGGATTGGGAGGCGCTGGAGAAGCATCTGGCTGGGCTGCAGTTCCGGGAGCAGGAGGTACGGAACCAGGGCCAGGCGAGGACCAACTCCACCTCCGTAAGTTGGCCGGGGTGCGTGCCCACGCGCGCACACACGCGTACACACCCCGCGCACAGCCCTCACGCCCCCTCCCTGCGCTCCCGCCCGCCCGCGGCCCCATTCATTCTTCCTTGAGGGTGGGGGCCAGGCCGGAGAGCCTGCCGTCTGCTCCCCTGGGGATAAGGTTTCTCGGTCTGTGAGCTGTCTGGGTTTGCAGGATGGGCGGAGAGGAAGGAGGAGCAGCCAGAGGGCAGCGGAAAGTCGGGTTAGTGGAACCGGCGACTCATTTTAATGGAATTACTTATGGAGACCAGGTTGTGAGTCACTTGCCTGAAAATAAATCTGGGGAGATTCTGGCACCAAAAGTCAGTGCCTGCGGGGGTATTTCAAAACGTAATAGTTGTGGCTTTGTCAATGGTGGTGGCTCTCCTCTCGTTGCCACTAATGTCTCATCCGTATATAGGCTTGTCCCTATGCACGCGCACACATTCTCCTGCCCACACCACCGGTCTGGCAGCTGGGTTCGTTCCGTCTTGCGTTAAGCAGATGCTCCTGTATTTGGATGGGTTGATTTTCCTCCTCTAAGACTTTCTTCCTTTATGAAACCCGAGTTATTGTTGACCTGGGGGAACGGGGCAAATGGATCTGTCAGGATAAGGGAGGGGTTCTTCCCTCGGTCGCCTGACTCTCCCTCTGCTGTGAATCCCTCCTTGTTTTGATAACGGAGCCACTTACAGTTTCTTACCGGAGGCTACTGCCTCAATTCAGGAAAGCCAGACCGGGAGGGGTGCTGGAGTGGAAAAGAGGGAGGGAGGAGAGGAGGGCTGCATCTATAATAAGAAGCTCTGGCAGGTTCACACTTGTCTCAACATCTTTTTTGCCCCTGAGAGACGAGGAGATAAAGACTTAAAAGAAAACCATCATGAATGTAGCTCCCCTGTTTAGCACTGTTTTGAGATAAAGCAACAGTTGTAATTTGAAATCATTAATGATGATCCTAATTAGGGCTGAAGGGCATAGTTGAAGGGAGCTGCTTTCTGTGTGTGGCAGCTGTGTGGCAGGTGGGAAAATGCTTGCCTTGCAGGTGTAATTTTTGTGACACTAGGACCCCGGGGCTCCTAAAAATTGGGTGCATGCACTTCTGACTTCAGGGGTGAGGATGGTAACTGTTTCACAGAGAAATTTCCGTGGTTCTATCAGAGAAAACCCTTGGCTGACAGCCTGCTGGTTAGTTTCCCTTGGGAAACTACTTATGAAATTAACATACTTATTTTAATCCCAGCTGTTTAGGAGTTTACCATAGCCACTAACAGAGGTGGAATCTTTCCATGACAGCCAATACTGTCTCTTGTACCTTGCAATAGAAAATATCCTTTTCCCACTTTGTGCTTGAGAAAAATACCTCATTAATACCCGGGCTTGAACAATGACTGGGAAATAAACAAGAGGTTAGTTTACTATTGCATGACATTTATACATTCCAGGAACATTTAATAATTGGGCATACGTGCAAAGTTAGGGTTTGATGGTGACAGTGAGCTCCATTGTTCTAAAGTTGTGAAACAAATTGTTTTTGAGCTCCCATGTATGTGCTGTGTGCCAGGGATGGTTCTGAGTGCTGTGGTTACACATCAGTCCACATGGGGCTGAAATTCTGGTGAGGGAAGGTAGGGATACAGACTGCCTTCCCTCCAGGAACTTAAAATTTGATGGCTTACCTAGCACCACCTCATACCCCCACCCCCAACACATACACAACTCTTCTGGTTATTGTGAAGACTATGAATCTTTTCTTCTTGGGCAGTCTTTGAAACCAATGGTGTATCCTCACCTAGTGAACAGTTTGCATATTTGCATATTTGGGTTTCTTTCCTTCACTTCCAGCTTTCCTGGAAATGCCTCTTCTGGTCATTTCCTCTACAAGTTACACAGAGAAATTTAGATTTCATTGTGTCAAAGCAAGGATGTGTACAGAAAAAAGGGAAGAGGTGGCATTGGAGGTTAATGCTGTATTTTTTCATGTTTTGGTTTGTGTTTGAACAAAATTACTAGTCAATGTTGGTTTAGAATAGTGTTTTACAAACAGTAAGTTACCCATGAAATCAACTTAGCATTTTAAAAAAATGAAATAAAATAGAATGTTTGATAGTGTATTGCAGGGAGTCATAGTAAAGTTGGTGATTTTTAAAACTTTTGTTTAGTTTTATATGTATGCTGGGTTGCAACATAAAGTTTACTTCTCACTATGGGTCGCTGTTATAAAAGATTGAAAAGCACTGATTTAAATCCTGTTTAGTGCTGCCTGGAGTAAGGGAATTTATGACCATGAGGACAGAAACCTGAGAACAACAAAGGAGCCGTGTGGAAGAGAAGGCCTGCCTTGAGGGAACTGTTCAAATCCAATGATATTTTACTCCTCTTTAAAGTGTCTTGTATGAATATATTTAAGTGGCATTAATACACACCACTAGGAGTGGGGTATACAATGAAAAGGAGATAGCTTCTCTTCACCAAGTAAGCCTATTCCTACTTCTGGGCTTTTGCCCTTCTGTTACCTCTGCTTGGAGGCAAGTGTCTGGTTCCTTCTCATCATTCCAGACTCAGCTCAAGTCTCACCAGTTCAGAGAAGCTGTCCCCCACCACCCTTCCTAAAGTAAAGTAACAACACTCCACCCCAACTCAAGCACTCCTGGTGTATTGTTTTCTTAGTGCTTGTCACTGTCTGACATTATCTTATTTAGTTCTCTATTTTTGGTTCCTCTGAAATGTAGGTGGGAGTGCAAGGTTCTTGTCTGTTTTTTAACTCTATAACCTATTGCCTGGGACATTCCTGGGATGGAATAGGTTCTCAAATATTGAATGAGTGAGTGAATGAATGAATGAATGAATGAATGAATGTTTATAACAGCAACACAGCCCACACCTAATCCAACTCCCATTTTACAGTTGAGAAAATTGAGGCCCAGAGAGGTTAAGTGATTTGCCTCAGGCCCAGTGAGAAACTCATGAACAGGGTTTTGTTCTTTCTTCTGACACCAGTCTAGTTTTTCCCCGCTCTTTTTAATGCTTAAAATACTTTGAAATAAAAGGAAAGGAAGCAGCTCCCATCTCCCTGAAACTTAAAGGGTTTCCTATTGACAAGTCCCTTATTGCACTTCCTTAGAATTAAGGACATAAGTAAACTGGGAAATCATCAAAACTCCCTTACTTATGAGTCTCCTTTCACAGACAGGTTTTTGTATTGTTTTGTTTTAATGACATACTGTTGGGTTCTGCAGAACAGAATAGTGACAGAATTCAGGTCTCCTCACTCCATATCCATTGCTCTTTCCTTCCTCTCAGTTGCGGCGATGCACACAGAAGGATGACTGAAGTCTCAAAAATGGGATGACAATCAGCTGTCCCTAATTCAGGAAAGATTGAGAGGCAAATTTAAAAACCACAATGTTTAGGTGGGATTTAAAACCTAGCACTGACCTTCACTTTCTGATGGGTTTAAACAACTAATCTCTGTCTCTTGGTATCTGTGGAGGGTGATGAGCTTGGATGCTGTCAGGAACTGTCTTTGGTGTCAGAGCCTGCAGGGGCCTGAGGAGTCCTGATGGAAACACTCTGGTGACTGGATCCTTGCTCCGTCTCAGAGCTGGGGGCTCAAGACAGACCTCCAGCACCTGGCCAAGCCCTCCACTGTGATGTCAGCACCTGGGGCAGCCATATCCCCTGTAGTTTGCATTGTGCCTGGCACAAATAAATGCCTGACACATGCAGAGAGGGTGAGGGGCTCTACCCAAAAATCGGAACTACTCCCAGAAGTGCCCCTTCCATGGGCAGCCCCTACTCATCTGGTGTCAGTGTGCTTCTCACAGTCCTGCCCTGGGCTTGTATTCCCTCTTGTGGGTGAACCCTCTTATTAAATTCAAGGGCCATAGACACAGTAAAGAAAGGGTCTGGGGTTGGTGCCTTTGATTTCAGATTAGGAGTCCTGCTTGCGGAAGTTCATGTTTCTCTTAAATTCTTATCTTCTTGCCTACTGTGACTCTGGTGTGCAGGATTGAACAGTTTTCTCTCTTATGACAGCAGGCCACAAATAGTCGGCTTTCTCTCTTCTGCTTCTCCAGGACCTTAGTGCATCACTGTAGCCCTCTTGCTCCTGTTCAAAAGACTCTGTGGACCTGTCGCCAAGTAGGGTGGGAGGGCCACTGCCTCAGTGTACTCTTCCTCCTAAATGGAATATAATTACACATCTTTTTCTCTGTGTTTTTCCCTGAGGCTTCCTCTCCTTCAGGGGACGTGTGTTCCTCCATGTCTAGCCTGTTTTCTGTCTCTGAAGACTCAGCCCATTTTGACTTTTTTCTTTAAAAATAGCTTTATTGGCCAGGCATGGTGGCTCAGGCCTGTAATCCCAGCACTTTGGGAGGCCGAGGCGGGAGGATCACCTGAGGTCAGGTGCTCAAGACTGGCCTGGCCAACATGGTAAAACCCCGTCTCTACTAAAAACGCAAAAATTAGCCGGGTGTGGTGGTGGGTACCTATAGTCCCAGCTACTCAGGAGGCTGAGGCAGGAGAATCACTTGAACCTGGGAGGCAGAGGTTGTAGTGAGCTGAGATCGCACCATTGCACTCTAGCCTAGGTGACAAGAGTGAAAATTTGTCTCAAAAATAAAATAAAAAAAAATAAATAAAATAAAAATAGCTTTATTGCAGTATGATTGACATACATCAGCTGTACATAGTTAAAATGTACAATTTGATGAGTTTTGACATATGTATGGCATATGTATGTGTTTTGACACACCTGTGAAACCATCATGAAGATCAAGATAACGAACATATTTAGCATCCCCAAAAGTATCCTTGCACTCCTTTATAATATCACCATCTTATCCCTAGGCAACCAACTGATCTGATTTCTATGTTATAGATTAGTTTATGTCTTCTAAAATTAACATACGAAAATGGAATCACACAATATGTGTGGATTTTTGTCTGGCTTCTTTCACTCAAAAAGTGATTATTTTGAGATTCATCCATGTTATTGTATATATCAGTAGTTCGTTCCAACACTTGCTGAATAGTATTCCATTTTGTGGATATACCATTTTCATCTGTTGACAGACACATGCATTGTTTCTAGGTTTTGGCTATTACAAATAAAATTGCTATGGACACTCATGTACAAGTTGTTTTACAGATATACACTTTATTTATTTATTTTTGGGACGAAGTTTCGCTCTTGTCACCCAGGCTGGAATGCAATGGTGCTATCTTAGCTCACTGCAACCTCCGCCTCCCGGGTTCAAGTGATTCTCCGACCTCATCCTCCTGAGTAGCTGGGATTACAGGCACCCACCATCATGCCTGGCTAATTTTTGTATTTTTGTAGAGATGAGGTTTCACCATGTTGGTCAAGCTGATCTTGAACTCCTGACCTCAGGTAATCCACCTGCCTCAGCCTCCCAAAGTGCTGGGATTACAGGTGTGAGCCACTGTGCCTGGCCTGAATATACACTTTCATTTTTCTTGGGTGAATAACTAGAAGTAAGAATGGCTTGATCATGTAGTAGGTGTATGTTTACCTGTATAAGAAGCTGCCTAACTGTCTTCCAAGGAAGTATTTTTTTACTTTGCCATCACATGATGCTTAAAGCAATGAACGAGGTTTCCCCTCTTTCCCATTGCTCTATTCCATCTGCATCCTGCTTTCCAGGACACCTCCCTTCAGGTGGCTGGGTGGCTGCTTCCTCCCTCTTAAGAGAAAACAAGAAGAGAGCAAGGAGATCACTTGTTACATCCAACCAGTCTTTACTCCTGTTGTTTAAAAAAGGAATCGTTTTTAAATTAGAGAAGAGCTCTAGTTGTAGACTCAACACATTTTAAGTGCAGTTTTATTATTTTTTAGTGCCTATGACAGGTGCATTTTCCTCATTTAATGAGAAGATAAGAACAATTTTAATTGACAAGTTAATTGAAAGCAAATTCTTCTGACGAAGTTATTTCCAAAGTACTTGAAAATAATTTGTCTTTTTATTTGTTTATACTATTAGCTAGTAGCACACTTTTTAAATTACCTACATTTTTTCCTAGAATGGTACTAATTATAGGTTATTTTCAATGTATTATTCTGTAAGAATTATAGCCCAGTTACTCCTTCCCCATCAATGACGCTACTAAAGTAGCTTAAATGGCTGAGTAGTTTATTTCCTTAGTTACTTGGGCTATGTTTAAATTACACAAGTTTCTGTTTTGTAGACTGAATTAAGATGTCTTTAGTATTCCTACAAAAATAGTAAAGTTTATAAGTTTAATAAGTTGTGTGATTCTGCAGCCTGGGGCACAGCATTGAAAGCATTCTGTGTGGAATGCAGCTATCACTTATTCCTGTTACTTGGAGAGCATGACATGACAGTGTTAATTTTTTTTTTTTAAACTATAACTGGAAATTACCAGAGTGAAATGTATTGTGCTTCAACCTTTTTCCTTGAAATATCTTGTACTATAATGAAAAGTTCTTTGCCTACTTTCCTATTTATGATAATTTTTGCTTAAGAGCTACAAAGGCTGCTCCGTCTACTGGCATGTACTCTAGACTTCAAAGAAATATGGTTAGGTTTTTGTCTTTTTTAAAAAAAAATTAGGTTGCAGGTAAACCACAATTCTTAATTTAAACAATTCCTAATTTAAACAATTCTTAAAATTTTGAAAATATACCGTTAGTTCTGGGGCTATGTGTGTGTACAATTATTATTGGATGGATCATTGCATTGTAGAACAGTCTTTGAAAATGTAGTTTGATTAAAAGAAATCTTTGCCTACCAATTAGTTTGCACATAGTGGACCTTTAAGTCATCCTCCGGAAAATTTTCAGGATGCACATCTGAAAAACAGAGGCAGATATTCTTATCACACACTTGCAGAGCTTCTTGAACACCTCACCTCCCTCCATCGCTTCCCGCTCCGCCTGCATTTCCAGTTTCAGACTCCTTGCTGGCATTCCTGACAGAAATCTCACACCTGACAAACATCAGGCCAGACTCATCAATTTCTGATTTTGATTCCTGGCTCTTTTGGTGACATCATAACTCCTTTTTTTTTTTTTTTTTTTTTTCAGACAGTCTCACTCTGTC
>NW_012099721.1:304973-316448 GCF_000951045.1 Mandrillus leucophaeus
TCAAGTGATTCTCCTGCCTCAACCTCCTGAGTAGCTGGGACTACAGGTGCCAGCCACCATGCCCAGCTAATTTTTGTATTTTTTACTAGAGACAGGATTTCTCTATGTTGGCCAGGCTGGTCTCGAACTCCTGACCTCAGGTGATCTGCCTGCCTCAGCCTTCCAAAGTGCTGGGATTACAGGCGTGAGCCACTGTGCCCGGCCTATATTTGCATTTTAAAATAGAAATTTGTTTTTATTTCTGGACCTCTGTCACTGAAGAGATGAATGGTCTTATTTTCTTACTTTCGAAAATCGGTCCCTTAGTGTTTTAATGAAAAGGGCGTTTTCTGATGCTTTTCCTTAGCTGCTAGATGCTCCCTGTGTTCTCAGCACAAATGCACTTTCTCTGTCACTTACAGGGAGACTATTTTGCACTAAACTTTTGTAGAAATTCAAGTGTCAATTGTGAAATTGAGCATTTTCAATAGAAGGGTCATAGGATTTTGGAGATAGAAAGGGATTCTGGGAGATCATCTCATCAAACGCTCACTATTTTCAAAGGAGGAAACTGAGGTCTATGAAGATTACACATCTTCACCCAACTTCCTCAGCCCAAGTCTGACCCAGCCTCAAGTCACCGGACTCCTAATTCCCACTTTTAATGTCCTGTGCCCCACTTCAGTGCTTCAGTGGATGCCACCTTTAAATTTTTTTTTTTAAAAGAATGGGTGTTCCCCAAATTTAATTTGGAGTACAGATCCAGTTTCATAATTTAAGAGCTTCCAAAACTGGAATTAGATTCTAATTTTTATGATTTCGTAGAAAAGATTTCATTTCATTGATTTTTTTCCTTTTTTAAACCTACGTTGTCAGACCAATTGTAAGACTGCTTTCTTCCTTTTAGACTTCAGCTCATCACTGTGTATGTTTCTAGCAACAGAACAGTGCTCTCCCTGGATGACAGAAAGCTAGGGGAGAGAAGATCTCTGTGTGGCTCACCCCACACGTGAAGACAGATTTTGTTCTGTCTTAAAAAGTACCCTCCAAAAGGAGAAATAACAAAACCAAGAAAGGGCTAGTAGGAAAGAAATTTGTGGGGTTCAGAAGCAGCCCATAAAATCGTCTAGATTAGGATGCCTGGCATAGTTAGAATATGTGCGAGAACTTCTTATTCCACTTGTATGCCACTTATTTGTACTTAGAATTTAAAAGGCTTGCTGATTTTTAGTGTTTTTGAGTGTTCCCTGGTGAGAGCAAGAAATAGAAAAATGAATATAAGGAAAGGGAAATACATTTGAGTTTTTATTTGTGTATTTCCCCAGTTAAATTCGTAGGACTGAACTGTCCTTAATTATTTGTTTTACATCCAGGATCATTCTCCTTCACTTACCAAGTCTCCAAATCTGTAAGCGCTCTCCTTGTTTCTCAGATGCTCTTGCTTCTTTTTGTTGTTTGTGTATTTGTTTTGTCTTAGTTTTGGCTACTACTTCCGTTTTGTGAATAATTATCTTCCTGTCTTCTGAAAATGGAAGATTAAAAAAAAAAAAGTAATTGTTGCCCTTTGTATGTATCTGTTAAATAATTATGTCAATCATGTTCTGTCACCGATCCTTGTCACTTGTCTTTGTCTGTTCTCATTTATGCGTATACTTAATCTATTTTTTTCTCTCCATTGACCAATTTTTCAATATTTGCATCATTTTATGTTATTTTCACTTTTTCCCTACTCTAGTGGTTTATTTCCCGTAAAGCGTAGGCAGTTCAAAAGATGATGTTTAGGCTAAGAAAAGCCCAGGTGGTAGGAATGATCCCAACCAGTGTTTTGTTCAGCCCCAGGTTGATAGTTTTTTAAAAGGTACTTGTAAACCCACTTTTTTTGCTATCTCTAACCAACGTGTGGCTGTATTAAAGCCAAACTTACTGAAAGCTAAAGAGTTACCAACTTTTTTAGTTGCATTTTGTGTATCAGGTTTTCTAATTATTGCCACTTGTATCTGTACATTTTACTGATGCCTCTGTATCTCCACCCAAACATTTCATATTTATGTATAACCTAATAACCTCTTTGGCTCATCCATCATCAGCAATATCACATTAATAATTTTCTTTCTTTTTTTTTCTTCCGTTTCTCAAAGTCTCTTCTTAGTATTTACGGTTCATGAAAGTGACTGTGAATCTTTCTTGCTTGGGATATTAGCATAGTAGACCCAAACAAAAAGCTTCAGTTTTTATGGGTTACAAGAAGCACTGCATTAGTCTGCTCCTGATTTCTGCAAGTTCATCAATTCAAGAGGGTTTTATTGCCCATGTCCGAGATGATTGATCCCTACAAAACTCTGCCTTATAGAAAAAATGTCTTAGTTATTCACAGAGTTGGTTTTTGTTTTTGTTTTACAACATATTGCAAAAAACTTCTATCAAGAAAGTATGTGGGGTTGGGCTTTTCGAGGTGCAGGGGCAGGTGATTCTCCATTTGCCACAGGTTGATGGGGCTACTTTTCGGGATGCTTGGGAAAGGGCAGAAACCATCTCTGCAGCCTCCCAGCCAGGACTTCAGACAGCAGATGGTCTGACTGTGCCTCCCTGGGCATACCCCAGCTGATTGGGTCATGCTGTTTTCCCTCAGCAGCACACGCCCCTTGCTTCCTCTTCTGAGATCTCCCCACTGTAGTCCTCAGCCTACCTGTTTCGCCTTTCTCTCCTGTGCAGGTTACCAATTCAAAGTCCCTAAGAAAGTGGCTTATCTAGCACAGGGTGCCTGTGGTGGCCAGGACCCCTTGCCAGGCCCACTCTCGTACTGCCTGATGTTGGAGAGATGAGGACAGGCACTCCCTAGCCACCCAGCTGTGCCAGGGTCGGCCTGCTCACACGTGGGTTGTAGTCATGCCTAGAACAAAACAATTGGTAAGTCTTGGCAGCTCCTAAATGAATGTAACTTGATTCTGCTTCCTCCTTGATTTGCCATATATGGAGAGAACTTTGCTTTCTGAAAAAGTTTAAAGGGAATGAGGTAATTTCCTCATAATTCCTAAGATCTCCGGCAGTGTTGTAAATATAGATTCGAGGTTAGAGTACTAAAAAATAAAAACAAAAGCAGAAAAGCTGCTGTGCTGTGAAATGCCAGGGTATTTTTAATGTCAAATCCAGCAGCATAATAGTTTTTACCTCTTTTCCCCACCTAAAGAAAGAGTAGTGTTAAACTTATTTCCAAAATAAAAGGAGTCTGAACCTCTAGGAAACTGGTACAGTATCATCTTAGAAAAGAACCTAAAGGCTAATCTACACTCATAAAAATAACATGTTTTCAAATAGTTTCAGAACCAATTCAGTCTACTGTTTTTCTCTTCATGACACCAGTAGCTAAAAATTACCCTACTTAATGAAAATTGCAGACGATTTTTTTTCTTTATGTAGTCTTATATAATTTTTGGTCCATTTTGACCTAGTCTGACATTTTATTTTGAACAACTACATCTTAAGTGCTCTGTCCTTTTTGTTTCCACTCTAAATTGGTTCTGCAAGGAGTAAGAGAGTAGACCATTGGGATTTTATTTTTGAACACTTAAATTGTATAACCAGTAATCTGTTAGAGTTGTTATCCTTCCTACAGTGACCCCATCATCTAACCCAAATAGCCTTTAAAATAAGAGCTCATTCTAGAAGAACAACTTTAGGCAGCAGTAAATTTAAAACATTTTGAATACCTGCTCTACTGTGGTATAGTGATCTAAATATTAGATTTATTTTTCTTGTGTCTCATATAGAAACTCTAAACAAAGCAGATGAACAGTTGTGTCTGTATTAACATATGAGCAAAGCCCCTGTAGAGTTCCAGTGTGCTGAAAGTCAAATTAAAGCTCTCTTTTTTAGTAAACAATCACACTGGGAATGAGAATATTAGAGCCAAGAGGGACTCCAGAGCAAGGGTGGCAAACTCGGATGCTTCCAGAGGTCACATAGGTAACCCATAGGAGCAGTGGGCCCAGTGGGAGAGGACCGTGGTGTCCTGGAGGATGTGTCCTGGGGTAAAGGGGCAGCTGCTGTCAGTTGCCGCCTGACTTTGTGCCATGGCAGAACATGGTCTCAGTGTTCTGATGTGTCAGGAGCAGCCCAAGATCCAAGCCTGAGATGTTATGAGCACTATCTTGACTATTACACATTGGCAAATAACTTTAAATATACATATACATTTGTGAGACTAACAAATATCTGCTGTCCGGAATACTGTCTCTAGGCTACCAGTTACCCATCTCGCTCCTAATCCAACCTCCTCACTTTTCATAGGAGAAAACTGAGATCCAAAGAGGCTAAATGTCTTACCTGAAATGAGGATGAGTTGGGGCAAGGTGGGACCATTTGCCAAGAGGTCTGGTGAGATTGTAGAAGAGATCTTAAGGAGGAAAACCCATGAAGGAGTGTTGTTTTTATTTATTGACACCAGAGTAGCTCTTTTTTTCTCCTTTCAATGCTTAAAATAATTAGAAATAATAACATCCAAAGGAAAAAACAAGACCCACTACACACCTCTAGTTCACTTAATTTTTATACACATCCCATTACTTAGCATTTACTTTTCTCTTTCATCTTCAAAGCAGTTCAAAAATTGATTTGTTATTTGTAGTCACGGAAATGTATCATGATTTATTTTTTATTATTGATGAATAATAAAAAGGAAAGAACTCTTTAAGAACAGGGTATCTGAAATGTAAACACACACACATATGTGGCCTCAGCTGTTTCATCTGCTAGAAATTCATCTGAAACCATTTAATTCCAAGGGGTGGTGGTGAGTCTTTATAAAATTTCTTGTTATATAGAATCTAAAGAAACTTCAATATTGCTCAGTCATATTGAGACTTTATTTAATTGCAGTTGTCATACATAATATGGTGGAGGACCTGTTGAAAATGTAAAAGTTGGGACTTTTTTTTCCTCTTTGGAACTATTGGCTCTAAGTACAAAGTTAACATAGATTCCAAATAAATTAAACAATTTTGGGATGTTTATTCACTTTTCTTTAGAAAAATAGAAAACATTTTTCATATATTTTTTAAACTTATTTTGAAATAATTTTAGATTTACAAATAAATTACAAAGATAGTACACAGAGTTCTCAAACATCCTTCAGCAGCTTCCCCTTTGTTAGTGTCTTATATAACTAGGATGTTTTTCAAGCTATTCATTTTTCAAAAAATGAACATTTACCCAATACTATCACCTCACCTACAAACTTTATTGAGATTTATATTGGCTTTTGAAATTAAAAAGGGTATACTAAAACTATTAGACAACTGTGATAATATATCCTCATAGGCTGTGACTTGAGGAGGGAGGGGAGAGTTAGGTTCCTCCACATTCTACACTGCCCCTCCACAAAGCCATCCCAAACAGGCATGAAATTTAAGTAAATATGGTGCTAATATATTTGCTATGTAAATGCTTTTGAAGACAAACCTCTTCTTCCAATCAGGTTGCCTTGCCTCTATCCCTCCTCAGTAGAACTCTGGGGCTGCCTCTGGAGAAGACAGATGGAGTGAAGGGGCAGATAAAGAGAGAAATACGTGCACACACGGCCTGTGGAGGGTGAATCTCCATAGGGAGGGAGGAAGGAGTGAGGGGGCTGTGTTGTGAGTTCTGAAGTGTAGAAATAAACTTGACCACAGTCTGCTTTCCATCTGGGCTGTGGACAACCACAAGTTCTCACTTGTTATTTGTTCCCTGATACCCAATTTTTTTATTGTTTTAAAGTAGAAAACAACTTTTCAGCTTGGGAATTTACTTCTTTAAAGTTAAGTTTCTGGTGGAATTGTGAAGGCTCTATGAGTGTCCGGTGAAAGTCTTGGGAGAGGGTACATTACAGGCAACCCACAGAGGTGTAAGTGACCTGTGGAACAAATGCCACTCAGGATGCGAAAGGACTGGGTTAAGTCATGAGGAACAGATTAGAAATGGTATAGAAAAGGGTTTGGGACTCTTGCAGAAGTGGAAAAGGAAAGGGAAATTGATGTTCAATATTTGTTCACTGATTGAATGGTCAGAATTTCAAAAACTAAAAGCACTAATGGGCACCAGGCATAGTTTTGTTGCCCATAGAAGGATGTCCCCGGTCAGGTGCAGTGGCTCATGCCTGTAATCCCAATACTTTGGGAGGCCTGGGTGGGCAGAACACCTTGACATCAGGAGTTTGAGACCAGCCTGGCCAACATGGTGAAACCCTGTCTCTACCAAAAAAACAAAAGCAAACAAACAAACAAACAAACAAAAACCAAGTTAGCTGGGCTTGGTGGCACACACCTGTAATCACAGCTATTTGAGAGGCTAAGGTAGGAGAATCGCTTGAACCCAGGAGGTGGAGGTTGCAGTGAGCCAAGATCACACCATGGCACTCCAGTCCATGAAACTCCATGGGCTCCATCTCAAAAAAAAAAAAAAAAAGAAAAGAAAAGAAAAGAAGGATGTCCCTGTGACTCAGTGAATTCCCATAGAGCATCTGGCATCTGGTTTTGTCAACAGGCTCAGTAATTTCCTCTTGTTAAATTGTTTTAAACTAATTATATGTTCAATATATTGTGGATTATGATAGCACTAACTCAACATTTCTTTCAGGAAAATTGTGTTTTCTGGACCACAGTGATTTGAATAGCTCCTTCAACTTAGATATTCTTTTGAAGTTCATTACATGCTGTGTTGGAAGATGGGACATATTGGAAATACCCTCCTCTAATTTCTTAGGTTCTTCCTCCTATGATGGATGTTCATGGGTTTTGGTACCCAGCATGAGTTACCCTTCCTAAGAGCTCCCAGCTTCCTTTTGAGGAATTACCTCTTCCGCGTCATATGTGATTTTGGTGGAAGAGTAATTACAAGTGGCTGACTCATGTTCTGGGAATCTCAGCTCGAGCTCCTCCTCCTCCTCCCCTGGCTCTGCTGCAGGTGGAAGAGCTCCCAGGGACTTTATGTCTAGAGCATTTGCAGCAAGGTCCTCAGGGACAGTCGGAGGCCCTCGCAATGTTGACTGTTGCCAAACCCATGCTATGAAGGGACCATGGCTGTGACTTCTGCTTCCTGACCTTGTTTCTACTTGTTTCCAAAGTGCTGCTCCACTGTCTGCCTCCTGTTGATTCCATGGGTTTGTTAGCCAGTGTTGGTTTTATTGCTTACAAGTCAGGAACCCTCATTAATAACAGCAGGCAGTCTCTTGACTTAGGACTCAAGTTCAAACCATGACAGGTGAAGACCCAGTATTAATAAATACATTTCTCTTGCCCAGTCATTAAATATCAAAGGTGTAATGGACCTTAGAGCTCATCTGGCCCAATCCCCTATATTTTCCTCCAGTGGTGAGGAAATAAACACACCAAGTGAAAGAGATGTTCAAAGTGTCATAAATGTAACATGCCAAGTCGGCATCCTACATAGAGACATCAGGGCTCACTGGTCTTGGCATCTTGTCCACACACCCTCACCATACTCCTTTACCTCTGTGACCCATAGTGTCCACTTATGGGATGGGATGACAGGGCAGAACCTACGGTGGCACCAGTGACTTGGAAAGGGTCACAGGTAACTAGCCCCCATAGGGATTCGACCTGTTACTCTGGTGGTGTTATTACCAAGATTCAGACAAGATTCTTATTTATTTATTGAGACAGAGTTTTGCTCTTGTTGCCCAGGCTGGAGTGCAATGGCATGATCTCAGCTCACTGCAACCTCTGCCTCCCAGGTTCAAGCGATTCACCTGCCTTAGCCTCCTAAGTAGCTGGGATTACAGGTGCATGCCACTACACCTGGCTAATTTTTGTATTTTTAGTAGAGATGGGGTTTCACCATGTTGGCCAGGCTGGTCTCAAACTCCTGATCTCAGGTGATCCATCTACCTTGGCCTCCCAAAGTGCTGGGATTATAGGTGTGAGCCACTGTGCCCAGTCAATAGTTATATTTTTAAATTGCTTATGTGAAGCTTTTCAGCAAAGCGTAGCACACAAAATGATGTCTGCCAAGAATTTTCTTAATATATGCCATTATTTTTTCTTCATAACTTTATTCAGTGAGTGAATATTGATTGAATGCCCACTATGTGTTAGGTATGGAGGACAGAGAGGAGTGGAAATTGACCGGGAGCTGTCATGTCATGGAGCTTGCGGTCATACAGGGAAGAGTGACAGAAATCACATCAACACACAAATGTGGTGGGTGCATCCCAGGAGGGCGACAATGCAGGAAGAAGTGGACAGACACACACTAAACCTGACCTAAGGAATCACTTGTCATCCCTTCCCAGGACAGGGCTTCTCTATGGCACAGGACCACTAGCCTTCATACCCTTGCACTAAAAATCTAGAAAACATCCAGAAATTATTAAAAAAGCAAGCATGTTCACATTGTGTCGTAGTTAATAATAATAGCTATTATGTATTGAATTTATTTGTAGAATAGGACTATGGTTCCCTGAGGTTACAGGCAGCCTTGCTGTGATGGGCATGACTTGGGAACCCTTGCCACCAGGTGGCAACACAGCCGTAGAGCTCTCCTCCCAGAAGTCCTGAAATCACATCCAGCAATAGCTTCATCTGCGGCAGCATGTCCAGCAAAGAGACTCTCACCGAAAGACAAGGAAGGGAGACAAGGTTGGGTAGGGGGAAGCTGAGGGTGCTCAAGCTATGGCAGAGTGCTGAGCCACCTACTTTTCATCAGATACTCATACTGGGGCAGGTGAATACTATTCATTCCATTTTACAGACTGGGAAACTGAAGCTTATGGTGGAACCACAGAGAGAATACGTGTGCTTTCCACTTTCAGTTATAAACTACTATACCAAATAGTTGGAGGTTAACCTCTGTAACCTTCATCACACAATAGCTGTTTCTCTTTGCTAATAGTAGGGCCACATCTGAATATCTGTTATCTCTTGGTATGTAATACCATCTTATGTCTATATACTTCTATATAAGATTTTTTCATAAATGGAAACTTTTTTTTAATTTGCAGAAAAATCATTTAAACATAAATGCATGGCTTTATGCCCTTCTTTCTGCCTTGAAGGTCCCCACCACCACTCTGTGCTTACTTCTAATTATCAAATCCATCCAGTCTTAAGGCGCAGTTAGAAACTCGTTCTGTATATTTGCTGGAAGTGATTGTAATGATCCTCAGGTTTAGCAGAGGGTCTGAGAGGTTAAAGGATGCATTCAATGTGCGCTGCTCTCTTGACATCTGATGTCAAGCTAGCTGCTCCTTGTAAATTGATTTATATATGGAATAGGACTATAGGTCCCTAAGGTTACGGGCAGCCTTGCTGTGATGGGCATGACTTGGGAGCCCTTGCCACCTAGTGGCAACACATCCGGAGAGCTCTCCTCCCATAAGTCCTGAAATCACATCCAGCAATAATTTCTTCCGTGGCAGCATGTCCAGCAAAGACACTCTCACCGAAAGACCAGGAGGGGAGACAAGGTTGGGTAGGGGGAAGCTGAGGGTGCACAAGCTACAGGGAAATCCACTACCTTCTGCAATGTTTTTCCCGTTCGTTTACTCATTCACTTAATAGTCATTTATTTTCTCAGTAGCTGCACTCTGCTAGACACTCGGGAGTCAACCTAGCTAGGATTTTTTCCCAAGTGGTCTATTTATTTTGTTGAGGGAGAGGGACATCAAACAAACACCGAGGTTGGTTATTTAACATCCGAGATAAGTGATTCAGTTGACTTTGGAGACTGACTTGGACAGCTGCTGAGGCAGATACAGTGCTGAGGAATTCACAGCTGAATGGAGACCTGAAGAGCTTCTGGGAGCCAGGTGAAAGGAGGAATGGCAAGAGCTGCCCAGCTCAGGGCAAGAGGGAGTTTGGAAAGTTTTCGTGGAAAATCACTCCCTTACCTCACAAACACATCCTAGGCATCTGAGTCTGTACTTCACTTGTGGAAATTTCCACCAGTCCTAAAAGCCATCTTGTGCCCAATAAAATAATCTTGCAATTTTCCTATAGTTGATTTGAAATATTCTTTTGCTGTAAGGAGTTTAATAACAGGCACAATACTTGAAATGTCAGTGCCTTATATTTGGAGAACTGGAGTAGAGTGGAGAATGGAGCCTTTTAGGGAAATAAGTGGGAAGAAGCTGTTTGAATCCAGGAATGAATTAGTGTTAAACTTCTCAGCCTCCAGGAACTTCTTGAGTATTTTGATTTAAAGTAGTTGGCATATTTGTGGATTTTTCTCCCAGGACTACTGGAAGCTGTGAGCTGGGAATATAGTAAAACAGAGGTCCCAGCCTTTTTCCTAATTAGTTATTTGTTATTTACCTGAAGCCTTAGGCACACTAACCCAAGATGAAGTAAAGGCATTGTAATGCCAGCTGCCAACAGAAAGTCAGGTATTCTCATGCCAGCCACATGAGCACTCCACCCCAGCGCTTCTTTCTAAAACACTTCTGTGCTTTGCAGGCAGGTCTAAGGAGGTTAGAGAAACCCCTGCAGTCCCCCTTCCATCCCATATGTGATAATTGGACTGGGGAGTCTTGGTTAGGAGCGAAGGATGATTACTATATCCGAGCACGACCAATGAATTGTAATGAGCTGAGGTAAAGCTAAATTTCCTCTTCTACCTACCACAATGAAAAGCTGTTGAATGGCAAATATGGTTTGTACCTTTGAAGTGAAAATGTTTTCTGCCACATGTCATCCCATTGCGCAAGTCTACACCTGTTCATCTGGTCATGGGTTAGCAGAAAGAATGAAAGAGAGAAACTCTGTGCCTTTGAGCGAAGACATTTTTCAGTATTTATTAGTCTGTTTTACTTTCCTGCTTTCACCTTCTCTGCAGTTTTTCTTTCATCTTGACACGGTAAGGAATGCATGATCCTTCCCTATGGAACATTGTACATCTCATTTTAAATGGTAAAAACATCTCCAGCTCAGCTGACCAGTTCATTGGAATAGCTGTGTGCTTCACAAGAAACATGAAATATTTTGTCAGGTAGGAATCTAAGGAATCCCGGTGATGTGGGCTTTCTCATCAGTTTTCTTTGTTTTTTTCCCTTAACTTAAGCCTTGTGCTGCTTTAGTTACCCTGTAGAATAAATGGAAAAGTAAATGGTTTTATTTTATTTTATTTTTGAGATGGAGTCTCGTGATGCCTTGGCTGGAGTGCAGTGGCGTGATCTCAGCTCACTGTAACCTCCACCTTTCAGGTTCAAGCGATTCTCCTGCCCCAGCCTCCTGAATAGCTGGGACTACAGGTACGTGCCACCATGACCAGCTGATATTTGTATCTTTAATAGAGACAGGGTTTCACCATATTGGCCAGGCTGGTCTCGAACTCCTGACCTCAAGTGATCCATCTGCTTCTGCTCCCAAAGCGCTAGGATTACAGGCATGAGCCGCCGCACCTGGCCCAAGTAAATGGTTTTAAATCATGGTGCTAGGTCTGGGGAAATTATTTACAAAGCTCTATCAAAAAACAAAACTGGAATCTTTTAAATTAAGTAACAGTCAA
>NW_012099721.1:317938-319998 GCF_000951045.1 Mandrillus leucophaeus
AAATGGATTTCGTGTTGCTGAAACTGAAATGAGAAGGAATGGTCATGAATCATAGTTTAGTTTTTCACCTTTAGTCAGATAAGCAGTGAAGCGACTCTGAATCAAAGTGTGTGTGTGTATGTATGTGCGTGTGCATGTGTGTTTTGTGGTGTGATTGTGGTCTGTGTGTAGTGGGGAGATGGTTAATAGAAATGAAGCATCATAGCTGGACCAGCCACAGCATGTAGAATCCTTCCCTGGGACCTCAGTTTTCAAGACAGACAGTTTAGAGTAACCCTTTCCCCCTTTAAAAAGCCTGATATTTTTGTAAAACTTAAAGTAAACACTGAACAGAGTTTTAAAGACAAAGAAGAACTCACAGTAAGTGAGTTGAGTAGGTGCGTGACTGGCCAGCTTTGGTATTCACTGGCAAGGAGAAAACTTGTTGAGGGTTGACTTTGGGTCCGATTAGATACCAGGGATTTGACCTATGTAATCTTATTTTTGTCCTCTTAACAAACTTTGTACCCCTTTTTATAAAGTAAAAAATGAGAACATTAAGACCTAGGAAGATTTAGTAACTTCCATGTAGCTAATAAGTGGTTGAGTTAGAATTCCAACTCTCATGTGAGACTTAATTTAAAATTGACTTCAAAGTAGCTCCCATATGGGCTGAATATAGGATATGAGCCTCTGCCTAGCCTCCAGTCCTTTTTGTTTGGTTTAGGTGTCCATTGTCTTTGTAAACACTGGATTCTGCTGTGTCATCTCCCTCTACTTTTTCCATCGCTCTTTACCCCACATACACTCATACACACTTGACTCAGGCTTCTTGGTTCCTTCTGTGGACACTAGATGACTGTCAGCCTTACCTGGGCCCTGCCCCAGAGGCTGCCCCAGCATCTGGTAGGAGCTTAGTGAGTGGAATGGATTCCTAGTGAAATAATGAATGTCTTTCCTTGTACTCTGTGTTTGAAATCTCCAGGATAGCAATTCCATCTGCTATATGAAATCAGAAAAAGTAAACATTCCTTGGTTAACCTTCGTCATTTCCCTACATAAACCTCAATCACATTTCTTTGAAACCATGCCAGATTTGTAGAGAGCAAATTGCCAGGTAAGTGGAGAGCAAATTCACCAAACTAAGTCTTAGTTTTTTTCCTCTTCCGAGGGAAGGAACACTTTGCAGTTTAACAGCACTTTCAAAGTTTCAAACTGAGGACTGGCTACTGAGTTGAAGAAGCATTAGTTGGGCCTTAAGTCCTCCCCTCTGGCCACTTTGGTCCACTTCACACATTTGGACCAACTTCCCTCCTCTGAGCCTGAATTCCATCAGCCAGCACTGAAAATCCAGCATGGTTTCAAAGAAATGTGATTGAGACTTATGTAGGGGAATGATGAAGGTTAACCAAGGAATGTTTACTTTTTCTGATTTCATATAGTAGATGGAATTGCTATCCTGGAGGTTTCAAAATAATCTTATCGAGATGACTTTTGACCCATCTTCAATAGTATTACAACAATCCCGGCAGCCTGGAGACTAAGCTCTGCTGCTGTTCTGAGTGAGCTGGCCCCACAGAGGGTGTGACGTGGGAGTAGAGATGAGTGTTGGCCTCAAAGTCTGTTCCCATCTCTCAGGAAAGCACCTTATTTAGATTACCGTACTGGGGCTGACACTAAAATAGATGATATTTGAGGCTAAGTTTTCAATTTCACTCTTTCCAGAAAAACAAAGTACTGATAGGGATCTACTCTAAAAGCTGGTTTTAAATACAAGGCGTTACAGAAGTGCCAAATGCAGTGACTGCACTTAAAGTCATGGCCCCTGGATAGAAACAAAGCTGAAGAGTGGCCTGCTGAGTGTAGAGCGTTCTTTCACTTGTAAGAAATTAAATACAGAGACACTTAACACAATTCTGGATGTGATTTCCTGTTGGTTCATCTACACACTCTAGAAGATTCCTGAGGAGAGGTTTATTGCCCAGAGGAATTCAGTGGAGGTATTTTCAGGGTTGGCTGAGTTCCAGAGCCCCCTCTCAGGGCCAAATTATCCAATTCCCTTTCTCAGTGAGTTCACCACA
>NW_012099721.1:322153-324869 GCF_000951045.1 Mandrillus leucophaeus
CTGCTTCTGCTCCCAAAGCGCTAGGATTACAGGCATGAGCCGCCGCACCTGGCCCAAGTAAATGGTTTTAAATCATGGTGCTAGGTCTGGGGAAATTATTTACAAAGCTCTATCAAAAAACAAAACTGGAATCTTTTAAATTAAGTAACAGTCAAAAAGCAATTTGAAATTTTTGCTTAGTATGGCTGCTTTGCTTCATAGCCCAGAGACTGAACCAGAGCTAGAGGTTATGAACTAGACAAGAATTTCATACATTTTTTTTTCTCCAGCCACCTTTCTCCATTAATAAATAAACAGATGAATAAAATGAAAAGGTTGCAGGGTAAACCCAAAATTCAGTAATACTTTTAAAAAATCATGATTAAGTATTATTCGTTTTATACAGCTACCAATGGCAATGCACTTAAAATGCCATCTCAGAACAGTTGTGCAACTTCTCAATTTGATAGCTTTTCTGAAAAGCATAACCAGGCTTCCATAAATGTAACGAAAGCTTTTTTCATATTAAAGGCATGTTATTGGGAGGTGGAATGTTTCCTTCTTCCTACATAACTGCACAGTAATTAAATATTGACTAAGAGCCAGGAGTTGACAGCCATTGGCTTCACCCTGGTAAATGCTGATATATGATGCTGAATGTAAATACAGAGCCATCCTCTCAGGACCATAGTTTTTTGTTTTTTTTTTCTGTTGGGAGATGGGGAGCCAGCAAGTTGTAGGTTATGCTTCAGGTGTCAGATTCAAGTGTTGCAGTAGAAGGGTGTAATTTGAAACAAGTAATTCTTTAAAAAGCCACCCAACTGTCAAAAGAAAAATATATTTTTCTAATCAATCTGAATAATAGGCAGAATGCTAGTTAGACGTCTTAGCAAAACATCCAGCGTACCCACTGAATGCTGCTGCTTGTGGAAACAAAAGAGCTGTCCATCACTGGGGCAGCTTATACTTTCACAGACAACGATTGTTTGGTTTACATGAAACAAACTGGTTGAAACATCAGATTTATTTTGGGGACATGAATATATGTTTGGAAAATTTTAAAACATCTTCTTTCTTATTTTTGTTCTATGTATATTTTCTCTTTTGTTGTTTTAAACATCTATTTAAAATATGCTATTGATATTTTCCTTCCCTCTATGGGGAAAATCAATTATAATTTTTATTCCATTTCTTTCTGTTCATAAGTTTCATTATAAGATCTTATTATTTTTATCTGAAGACTTTTAAACCCTGCAGGAAATACCTGGAAGACTTACTCAACAGTTTTTGTAGTGCCGTGAAGCAAAATCTGTTTATTCTTTATTGGTTAGAATGATTTAAACATAGGTCTCCTTTTCAGCAAATACAGTAATCTAAAATGTCTGCTTTTTATTCCAGCAAGTTTTAATAGACATTTCCTAACCTCTAAATCATCTATAATACCCTTATTGTGATGGTCATCTGGACATCAACATCACTATCTTCAAGGTATAATGAAATTAAAAGATACTTTTAAAGATTATTATAGTTCTCAAATTATTCAAATTGAGCCAAAATGGATTCATATGGATTTGGATTGTTATTAATTCCTATTAGAGGTATTGGCATATGTCTATTCAAAAAGATTAATGTTTCTTAAATATCAATGACTATTCTTCCTTGAAATGTACTGAGAAATGGATTTCGTGTTGCTGAAACTGAAATGAGAAGGAATGGTCATGAATCATAGTTTAGTTTTTCACCTTTAGTCAGATAAGCAGTGAAGCGACTCTGAATCAAAGTGTGTGTGTGTATGTATGTGCGTGTGCATGTGTGTTTTGTGGTGTGATTGTGGTCTGTGTGTAGTGGGGAGATGGTTAATAGAAATGAAGCATCATAGCTGGACCAGCCACAGCATGTAGAATCTTTCCCTGGGACCTCAGTTTTCAAGACAGACAGTTTAGAGTAACCCTTTCCCCCTTTAAAAAGCCTGATATTTTTGTAAAACTTAAAGTAAACACTGAACAGAGTTTTAAAGACAAAGAAGAACTCACAGTAAGTGAGTTGAGTAGGTGCGTGACTGGCCAGCTTTGGTATTCACTGGCAAGGAGAAAACTTGTTGAGGGTTGACTTTGGGTCCGATTAGATACCAGGGATTTGACCTATGTAATCTTATTTTTGTCCTCTTAACAAACTTTGTACCCCTTTTTATAAAGTAAAAAATGAGAACATTAAGACCTAGGAAGATTTAGTAACTTCCATGTAGCTAGTAAGTGGTTGAGTTAGAATTCCAACTCTCATGTGAGACTTAATTTAAAATTGACTTCAAAGTAGCTCCCATATGGGCTGAATATAGGATATGAGCCTCTGCCTAGCCTCCAGTCCTTTTTGTTTGGTTTAGGTGTCCATTGTCTTTGTAAACACTGGATGCTGCTGTGTCATCTCCCTCTACTTTTTCCATCGCTCTTTACCCCACATACACTCATACACACTTGACTCAGGCTTCTTGATTCCTTCTGTGGACACTAGATGACTGTCAGCCTTACCTGGGCCCTGCCCCAGAGGCTGCCCCAGCATCTGGTAGGAGCTTAGTGAGCGGAATGGATTCCTAGTGAAATAATGAATGTCTTTCCTTGTACTCTGTGTTTGAAATCTCCAGGATAGCAATTCCATCTGCTATATGAAATCAGAAAAAGTAAACATTCCTTGGTTAACCTTCGTCATTCCCCTACATAAACCTCAATCACATTTCTTTGAA
>NW_012099721.1:325874-333913 GCF_000951045.1 Mandrillus leucophaeus
GTGGAGGTATTTTCAGGGTTGGCTGAGTTCCAGAGCCCCCTCTCAGGGCCAAATTATCCAATTCCCTTTCTCAGTGAGTTCACCACAGTTCATCCATTCACCAAAAATATGCATGGAGAGCCTAACTACTATATACTAGGCACTGAGCATACAGTGCTAAAAATAAAAATTGATAAAATCCTAGTCCTAATGTAGGATACGTGCATTAAACATATGAACATATGAACCCTGTATTTGTCAGGGTTTTTCAGAGAAACATAACCAATAGGGTGTAATTATATATGTGTGTAATATACATATACACACACACCCCCCAATAGGGTGTAATATATATATATGTTGTACATATATATTATATATGCATATATGTTGTACTTATATATATTACACCCTATTGGTGTGTGTGTGTATAACACATATATAATATATATGTATGTTATATATGCAATATATATGTTACATATATTATATGTAATATATATAAAATATATATTGTACCCTATATATATAAAATTGAGCATCTGTAATTAAAAAATCTGAAATCTAAAATGCTCCAAAATTCTAAACTTTTTGAGGGCTGACATGATGCTTATAGGAAATGCTTTGGAGTATTTCAGATTTTCAGATTAGGGATGCCTCACCAGTAAGCATAATGCAAATATTCCAAAATCCAACAAAATCCAACATTTGAGAAACTTCTAGTCCCAAGCATTTCAGATAAGAGATACTCAACCTGTATATGTGTATGTATACAAGCTGTGTGTGTGTGTGTATATATATGTGGGTGTGTGTATATATATGTATATATATATTGACTGGTAGTGTATATATATACACACAAAGAGAGAAAGAGAGAGAGAGAGAGAGAGAGAGAGACTGATTTTAAAGAACTGGCTCCTGCAGTTGTGAGGTCTGGCAAGTCCAGGCCAGCAGGCTGGAAATTCCAGCGAAAGTTGATGTTGCAATCTTGAGTCTAAAGGCTGTCTGGAGGCAGAATTTCTTCCTTTTCAGGGGACCTCTCTTTTCGCTTAATGTCATCAACTGATTAGATGAGACTGACCCACTTTATGGAGAGTAATCTGCTTTACTCAAAATTGACTGATTTAAATGTTAATCACATCAAAAGCAAACCTTCACAGCAGCATCTCACCTGGTATTGACAAACAACTGTGCACCATGGCCTAACAAAGTTGACACAAAATTAACCATAATCCCCCACCTCCAAATAACTGTCATTTCAATTTAGTGGCTCTCAGACTTGAGCAGGAATCAGAATCCCCTGGAACACTTGTTTGAAACACAATTGCTGGGCTCCACACTCCTGATTCAGGAGGTCTAGGGTTGGGCCCCAAAATTTGTATTTCAAACAAGTCCCGGGTAATGCTGATCCTGCTGGTCCGGGGATCATACTTTGAGAATGATAAGATTACATAATTCAGGGTGTGACCGTTAGCCTCGTGGACCAGAAACTGATTTAGTTATCATAAGAAAGATCATTTTATTTATCAGGGATGTACCCAGTAAACCAAGATTCCAAACCTGATGTGTAAAACAGCAATTCCAATTTATTGATTTATGATAAGCACTAAACCTACAGTGGTGAGCAGAACAATCCTATCAGCCTGGAAGGGGCAGTCCATCCTGTGGGCAGCTCCACTGAAAGGTGAGCAGTCAGTGATCAGAAGGAGCTGGAGATCCCAGCCAATCATCCAAAACAGGTGATTTGATTGTTTGCTGCAACCGCCCCCACCACCAGAAGGGTCATATTCTCAGCCCCTGACCAGGGCCCCCTCTCCCTGGACTTTGTACTTGGATTAAGACAGGGGCAACTTTCGGGGAATGGATGTTTTCAGTGGAAAGCTTTGGTATTTACTGGTCTGAAAGAGTGCTCCTCTCTACTCCTCTGACTCTACTCAGCAGCTGGGCTGAAAGTTCATAGAAATTGGAAATGCTTTTAGTGAATCATTAAAATGTTACCTTTTATAGAAACTTTTTATTAGATATAACTTATACTGTTTTTATGAAAGAGGAACTTGGGCAGCATTAGAATGTGTTAATGTATGTCCTTCATATGCTCAGTTTCCTTTCTTGGTAATAATTTGAGTGAAGTTACAATCTTCCTTTAAAAGACTATTTCCGGCGGGTGCGGTGGCTCACGCCTGTAATCCCAGCACTTTGAAAGGTGGGTGGATCACTTGAGGTCAGGAGTTCTAGAACAGCCTGACCAACATGGTGAAAACCCGTCTCTACTAAAAATACAAAAATTTAGCTGGGCATGGTGGTATGTAGCTGTGGTCCCAGCTACTCAGGAAGCTGGGGCAGGAGAATCGCTTGAACCCAGGAGGTGGAGGTTGCAGTGAGCTGAGATTGAGCCCCTGCATTCCAGCCTGGGTGACACAGTGAGACTGTCTCAAAAAGAAAACAAAAAGGCTATTTCCATTTTTCTCTGCACATTGAGAGGCCCTCACTTTGAAAAAATACTTACACATTTCATGTTTTCAAAATTTTTCATGTCTACTTAGAAGCAATTTTTTTCCCCTAAGCTTTAGCTTTCTGCCTTTATCATGCTATTTTAAGACTTTTACATTAAAAATGGGATTTGTTTCTTAATCCTTTGAACCAAATTGTGTTGTGAAAAAGCTTTATGTTATTTATTTTAATATTCTTTTTTTAGAATCCTGCAATTATCCTCAGCATGGAAACTTTGGCCCTAAAACCGCTTCTGAGCAATCAGAATGTGGGCTGAGTCTGGGCAGACCCCTCACACCTTGCCTGCCTTGGACTTCTTGTGAAAGACAATTGAATAGATAGCCTAAGGCAAGGGGATAAGGTGGCCCTGGAACTGCCTCAAAGGAATAGCGCAGATAAGAAGTAGATCCAACCATTCAGTGCAGGGAGGTGCAGTCTCCTGTTTAACCTCTCTCAGTTTCATTGTCATATTGGCCCAGGGGCCCATCAGCAAATAGAAACCATTCTAAGAATTTCAGGGAGCAGATTTAATGCAAAGAATCAGTTAAACAAGTAAAAAAACACAGAAAGAGCAAAATGTGGAAACCAAGATAACCCAGAGACTAATAACTGCAAGAAGCAGCCACCACCCCTGGGACCAAGACAACAAAAGGGAAGAGGCGGTGTTACCAGAACCTTCCTGGGAGGTGCCTGCTGTTGCTCAGGCATAGCCCTCAGGGAGGGGAGACAGAGTCCTGCTTGGGGCATCTGGCAGCCTCAGTCAAATCACAGCAGGGGTGCCCAAGGGCCAGCTTTCTCTGCAGCTGCTGGAGGGGTGTCCCACAGGAGTTGGGCCCTCCTCTCACTGGCCATTCTCCCGTGCCTCCCATTGGCAGGATCTAGCAGGGAGCTGGGTGAGAAAGGAGCCTGGGAAACATCCTTCTCACAGTCATCAGAGCAGAAGCCTGTGGCTTCCTTTGCTTTCTCCCTTCCTTGTTGGCCTTTATTATCAGTTGTATTCACTTATCTGACTACAAAACAGGGTAGTATTAGTGAGACAGAAATCTGTTATTGATAAAGAACAAGGAGGGAATCTATTAATCCCTTTTGATTATCATACAGATTATTCCCCAGTGATTATTGGAAAATACTTTTATCTTAATGAGGAAAAATATCAATTTATTTTTAAAATCCTGGAAAATGGAATGCTGGGTAATATTCTTATTTAACTTTTGACATTTTTAAAAAAGTCATGTTCTATTTGGGGTATGAACGTGTGTGCCCATAATAATTATTTTTATCTGTGTGTGTCTATCTTGGGCCTAGAAAAAAAAATGACTCATTTTCTTCTAAAGATTAGAATTCCATGGGCATCTCTTTTTGGTACAATTCCTTTGTTTGTTCATTTCTGGAGATGATGGAGTTGGTACTGATAGTGCCCTCCTTGTATTGTATTCAGCTCAGTTCAATGAGCCTTTATTAGGGGGCCTGTCAAGTGCCAGGCTGTGCCCCAAAGATATGGAGGCAGAGGAGACTCAGGCCGTGTGGAAGAGCATGGCCCGGGGCATAGGACAGACTTGGCTTTGAGTTCCAGCTCTACCACTTAAGAGTCTCACCCTGTGGAGCTCAGTTGCTTCATCCTGGATGTGAGGATGAACACTGGTACTGCAAGGCTATTACAGGATTGTATGTGGTAAAGCACTTGACAATTGTCTGGAACACAATAAAGGCTTCATAAATGGTAACATGTTGTTATTATTTTGATAATCATCTGTGGTTTGGGTACAGACTTTTCAGACACCGTAAAATTTAATAGTAGAATGTTTGTTTGCTTAGATATCTGTATTTCATTCACACAATTAGTTGTCATTTTAGTTGTTTATTAGTTTTCAGTCATTGGCGTAGAAGGAAATGGCTACAGTTCCCTTGCTCATCTCTAGTAAGGATTTGAAGTGGCTGGCTTGTCATTTATAAGGTTTTAACAAGAGAATTTTTAAAAATTCAAATGCTTTAACCATTTTTCAGGCCTTTGGTTTTCATATTTATTTACAAGTTGATAGTTTGTTCATTGGAATGGAGATTTTATGTGGGGTTAGGTGTGGAGATGTGTTCTGTTCTAGTGGCTAGAGTACTGAATTAAAATTTTAGAAAGAATTTGGATGCAGTTTTGAACTGAGTCAGGAATTTGTCCATAGCCTTGAGCAACCTGTTTTCTTCTCTCTGCTTGTTTTCACTATGTGTTTGCCATCTCCTTGACTCACAATGGTCTTATAAGAGTTAATGAAAATGTTTACAACCAAGTGTATTTTTATCTCGGATGAAAAGAGCTGTGTACAAACTGTAACTTACCCTACTTTTGTTAATATGTGGCAGGATTCTTAGCCCTCCCCATGCATCATAATCCTTGAGCATGTTTAACATGTTCAGACCCAAGAAATCGCACCCCTCACCCTAAGATTCTGATTCATTTAGGATCCTAGCATTAGTGAGTGCACTCTTGTGCGCGCTCTCTCTCTCTGTCTCTCTCAGCTTCCTAGGTGGTTTTCACATGCAGTCAGGATTGAAAACCACTGGCATAAAGGATAAATCTGACTTTTGTGCTTGGTTCTTTCTCTTATATTGTGTCTATTGGCCATTTTCTTGCCTATTTGATACAGGCAGATGTATTAGTTATTAGTTATCTATTGCCCCATTAGCAAATTACCACAAACTCGGCGGGTTAAAACAACACGTATTTATTATTTTATACTTCTGAAGGCCAGAAGTCTGAAATGGTCTTACAGGGCTAAAATCAGGTTATTGGCAAAGCTGATTCCTTCTGCAGGCTCTAGCGGAGAATCTGAGTCTCACTCTGTTGCCCAGGCTGGAGTGCAGTGGTGCCATCTCATCTCACTGCAACTTCTGCCTTCCAGGTTCAAGTGATTCTCATGTCTCAGCCTCCCAGGTAGCTGGGATTACAGGCGTGTGCCACCATGCCTGGCTAATTTTTGTATTTTTAGTAGAGACGGGGTTTCACCATGTTGCCCAGGCTGGTCTCAAACTCCTGGCCTCAAGTGACTTGCCTCGGTCTCCCAAAGTGCTGGGATTACAGGTGTGAGCCCCTGCACCCGACCTGTTTTCTTGCCTTTTCCAATTTCTAGAGGCTGCCTGCATTGCTTGGGTCATGGCCCCACATCATTCTGACTTCCGCTTCTGTCATCCTATCTCCTCTCTGACTCTCCTTCCTCTCTCTTACGAGGACCCGTCTAACTACATTGGGCCCACCCAGGTAATCCAGGATAGTCTCCCCATAGCAACGTCATCACATCTACAGAGTCCCTTTTGCCATGTAAAGTAGCATATTCACAGGTTCTGGGGATCAGAACATAATCATATGGGAGGATGGGGGCATTATTCTGCCTACCAGAGCAAGAATTAAATTGAAATCTCTACTTTTTCTCATTTGAGTACAGAAACCTCTGAGTCAGCCACAGCTTCCGTCCTCTACGGTTTCTGATGGGTAAGAGAAAGATTTTGCAAAGTCTCTAAGTGATAATACCATGTTCAGAATTTTAATTTTATGACTTCTTTAACAGGCTGCCAATTTTCAGATTTTCAGGTGCTTTAATAGCTTGTTGCAGAAGCGGATTGCATAACAGTTGGGTCTCATCACGCTGAAATGGTGCATTGCTGAAGTCTCCCTCAGGTAGAGAACTTTTCTGCTACTAATACAGTGATTCTTAACAGGGAGTAGGTGTGGCTTATTCTTGAATTTTTTCTTCCAGCAAGAATTTTCTGTGTTAGACCCCTACACACAAAAAGACTAGATTCCGAACCTGAAGGTCAAGGCCAAAGAACTCACCTCTAGTGGTCAATATACTTGTATTTCAATATAATTGGTTTTCTTTGTGATCCTGTTTTTTACTATATGCATGTAAAGATATCAATCTGAGAAGGGGTCCACAGGCTTCGCCAGAGTGCCAAAGGGGCCCTCCATGGCACAAAAATGATCAGGAGCCCCTAGGAGAGGCCAAAAAATAGTATTATAATAAAATGGTAGGTCTCACCACAGTGATGATCTCCAGATGCAAGAAGCTGCCCAAGGGAGGGGAAAGGCTCCTGGCAGTGGTTTCCAACTCTAGCTGCTTGCTGGGATGATGGGTGGAAGCAGGGTGATGTCCTCTTAAAAAAGCGTGAGCATCTGGGACCCGCTCCTAGAGAGTCTGATTTGATTGGCCTGGGGACTCTGACCTCTGTCACAGAAGAAGTGATGTCGTGTTTGGTCTTGTAGATGTGAGGTAGAATGGGAAGACCTAAGAAAGCCAGACAGAAATCAGGGACTCAGTAAAGGGGCAGTAAACTGTACTAAAGAGCTGCGATATAGATATGGTTAATAAGTCCCTTAGCCCTCCCTGTTTCTGCTCCAATTCTTCTGCTAAACACGGTCTGCTAAAGACTATCTGTGACCTTAGAGCAGGATAGAACCAAACTTAGACATTTGGCAGCACAACTAACCTTCCCTAGCCAGCCTAGTTCCTAGTAGGGAAGATAAGTCTCTGGTGGTTAAGAATGTGGGCATGAGCCAGACTGCTTCAAGGCTAATAATCCCAACTCTTCCACTCACTAGCTATGTGATCTTTGGAAATTTACTTAATCTCTCTGCCTCAGTTTCCTCACTAGTAGTAGTACTTCCCAGGATAGTACCAACAGGTGAATGGGATGAATGGGATAGGTACTTCTGTTGGCTTGATTTACAGATGAGACTTACAGATGCTAAGTAACTTGCCCAAGACATCACAGCTAGTAAGGGGTCAGAGCTGGGACTATACCTCTGATACCCAGACAGGGGTGCCTGACATGCAAGCAGTCCCTGGACTGAGTAATAAATGTGGTAAAACTATGCTATAGACACAGTGGTGGTCCGAAGAAAGTGTTCACTTCATTTGGGTAGGTTAGAGGAGGAGAATCTTGAGCTGGGTCCTGAAAAATAATTAGAATTTGCCAGGAGGATGTGGAAGGAGATATTCCAGGCAGAGGGAACAGTGTATGTAAAATTATGGAGACAAGGAAGAGCAGTTTGCACTGGGTACTGTATGGCCATGGAGTAGGTTGTGTTGACAGAAGCCAATAGTAAGAGAGAGGCTGTGGAGCAGTTTTTCCCCAGGGTTTTGCTGCATCAGATATATATTAGTAGCATTTGATGTGCAGATTCTGGGCCTCTCCCAGGCATAATGAATCAAAATCACTGAGGTTAGAGTTTGGCAATGCATTTTAAAGGAAGCAAGCCATGTGAATGTGTAAGAACTAAGATTTGGTGAACCACAGACAAGGATGGAGGCAAAAAGTAGATCATAGCAGGCCTTATGTGTGCTAAGGTGCTCGGATTTGTGCAGAGCCACTGAAGGTCAGATAGATCACTGGACACAGTGTAGAAGATGGAATAAAAGAGGTTTGCTGGGGAGTGGTGTCTGATGGTGGTGAGAATGCATTCTAGTGGGGAGATACTAGTTTTAAGAAAAGGACTCCTGAACTAAGACAAGGTGGGGGCAGTGGAAGAGAGAATAGCAGAAATACAAGCCATAATAAAGCATGTTGAATCATCAGAAGCTAGG
>NW_012099721.1:335763-349963 GCF_000951045.1 Mandrillus leucophaeus
GAGTGCCAAAGGGGCCCTCCATGGCACAAAAATGATCAGGAGCCCCTAGGAGAGGCCAAAAAATAGTATTATAATAAAATGGTAGGTCTCACCACAGTGATGATCTCCAGATGCAAGAAGCTGCCCAAGGGAGGGGAAAGGCTCCTGGCAGTGGTTTCCAACTCTAGCTGCTTGCTGGGATGATGGGTGGAAGCAGGGTGATGTCCTCTTAAAAAAGCGTGAGCATCTGGGACCCGCTCCTAGAGAGTCTGATTTGATTGGCCTGGGGACTCTGACCTCTGTCACAGAAGAAGTGATGTCGTGTTTGGTCTTGTAGATGTGAGGTAGAATGGGAAGACCTAAGAAAGCCAGACAGAAATCAGGGACTCAGTAAAGGGGCAGTAAACTGTACTAAAGAGCTGCGATATAGATATGGTTAATAAGTCCCTTAGCCCTCCCTGTTTCTGCTCCAATTCTTCTGCTAAACACGGTCTGCTAAAGACTATCTGTGACCTTAGAGCAGGATAGAACCAAACTTAGACATTTGGCAGCACAACTAACCTTCCCTAGCCAGCCTAGTTCCTAGTAGGGAAGATAAGTCTCTGGTGGTTAAGAATGTGGGCATGAGCCAGACTGCTTCAAGGCTAATAATCCCAACTCTTCCACTCACTAGCTATGTGATCTTTGGAAATTTACTTAATCTCTCTGCCTCAGTTTCCTCACTAGTAGTAGTACTTCCCAGGATAGTACCAACAGGTGAATGGGATGAATGGGATAGGTACTTCTGTTGGCTTGATTTACAGATGAGACTTACAGATGCTAAGTAACTTGCCCAAGACATCACAGCTAGTAAGGGGTCAGAGCTGGGACTATACCTCTGATACCCAGACAGGGGTGCCTGACATGCAAGCAGTCCCTGGACTGAGTAATAAATGTGGTAAAACTATGCTATAGACACAGTGGTGGTCCGAAGAAAGTGTTCACTTCATTTGGGTAGGTTAGAGGAGGAGAATCTTGAGCTGGGTCCTGAAAAATAATTAGAATTTGCCAGGAGGATGTGGAAGGAGATATTCCAGGCAGAGGGAACAGTGTATGTAAAATTATGGAGACAAGGAAGAGCAGTTTGCACTGGGTACTGTATGGCCATGGAGTAGGTTGTGTTGACAGAAGCCAATAGTAAGAGAGAGGCTGTGGAGCAGTTTTTCCCCAGGGTTTTGCTGCATCAGATATATATTAGTAGCATTTGATGTGCAGATTCTGGGCCTCTCCCAGGCATAATGAATCAAAATCACTGAGGTTAGAGTTTGGCAATGCATTTTAAAGGAAGCAAGCCATGTGAATGTGTAAGAACTAAGATTTGGTGAACCACAGACAAGGATGGAGGCAAAAAGTAGATCATAGCAGGCCTTATGTGTGCTAAGGTGCTCGGATTTGTGCAGAGCCACTGAAGGTCAGATAGATCACTGGACCCAGTGTAGAAGATGGAATAAAAGAGGTTTGCTGGGGAGTGGTGTCTGATGGTGGTGAGAATGCATTCTAGTGGGGAGATACTAGTTTTAAGAAAAGGACTCCTGAACTAAGACAAGGTGGGGGCAGTGGAAGAGAGAATAGCAGAAATACAAGCCATAATAAAGCATGTTGAATCATCAGAAGCTAGGGGGAGAGGGGAGGAGGGAGCTCTGAGGAGTCTTGGTTGTTGGGCTGGCAAAGTGACTGCTTAGAACTCAGTGAGGCTTTGATGTACTACTTGCAAGGGAGACGTGCCAGGGAGGAGTGATCATGCACTCAGCCTTCCCAGATTTCCCAGAGGAAAGCAGAGATGTAAAATGTGAACACAGCATGACTGGAGCAATGACATCTGCAGGTGACAGGGAGAAAGCCATCTGCTGAGCTACAGCCCCCTTCTCCTGTGACACTTATTAGTTCATGATCATGATTGTAAAAAAAAATTTGGAGTTTTGATTTGGGACATGAGATGCAATGCAAAGAATTGAGAACCATTGTCTTACGGCAAAGTACTGACCTATTAAATACTTTGGTGACAGACAGACCTGACATTGACCATGGGGAAGTGAAGTAATAATCACCCTTGGAGAGTATCAAGGCAAAAGACATGAAAGGGAGGTAAAACTAAAACCATATACTCTGTATGACAGGAAGGGAAATGACTGAAATTTTCTGGACAAGCACCACAGTGTCTTTCTTCCAGATGATGTCATTTAGTTAGAACAAGGACTTAACCAGCTACTGAATTATTACAGTTTTCCATGACTAACTGACTTTTCCTGTTATGTTTGGTCTTACGCTTTCTGTTGCCCAGGAGATCCACATCTACATGTTCAACCTCAAACCCTTCACAATTATTTTTTACATAAAGGGCTGTGTTTTTTGTTTGTTTTGTTTTGTTTTGTAAAAATCCTCTAGATTAATAGGAGACAATAGTACCACTCATTTCTGCAGCATACTATTTATAAGTTGGTAAGGTTGTTGCATGCTTTTGAACTTGAATATTTATATTGTCCCTCTTGGTAACAGTATCTAGCACATCATTGTAAAACTTGATTTTATTGGAGGTCCTTTAGTTTCTCTTAGGTTAAAATGTGGAACTTCTACAGTCACTTGTAATTTCCTCAGTCTTACCTTCAGATTCTTCCCCCAAAGGATTTTTCTTTCTTCCTTTACATTTTTACTTTAAAACGAATTAAGCATGATACCAGCTTCATGCAGATTCACATTGTGAAGAACACATTGGTAAGATTGAAATGTTATTAGTCTAATTCTGTGCTATATTTTGAAATAAAATCTTCTGGAACAAATGTAAATCTAATGATTGGAAAATGTCATTTACATTTCTCAGAAAACAAACTTACAAACAAATTTAAAGATCTCTCTCTTTTTTTTTTTTTTTTTTGAGACGATGTCTCGCTCTGTTGCCCAGGCTCCTGGAGTGCAGTGGCTTGATCTCGGCTCACTGCAAGCTCCACCTCCCGGGTTGACGCCATTCTTCTGCGCCGCCACGCCCAGCTAATTTTTTGTATTTTTAGTAGAGACGGGGTAAGATCTTTAGTTTTTACTTGCAATTCTAGAATTAGGCAACACCTCATTCTATAGAACAGAATGAGTATTCCAATAAGCTGAGCAGAGGAAGCTGACTTTATAGACAGGAAAGGGCTGAGGAAAGTAGGAAGAGGGAGCAGAAAATGGATTATTTCCGTTACTTTCTTTGCAAAGGTTAAAGCAGAGGGGGCTTCCTTATCATGCCAGCTAAAACTGGCCTGTTTGGTAGTTTGGCTGTTATCTTTCTCTGCTGGTTTCTTGAAAGGTCAGATGAACAGCTTAGTTTCAACTTGGTGGCATGGAACTTCAGCATGAATAACTCTATTTTGGTTTTTGTCTGTTGGGCCTAATACAGAAGCTCAGTTCAAACCAATGGCCTCCTATAAATTTTATTCAACAATTAGTATTACACAAACTGGAAAGTTGTCATTGCGGAATAAGAGCAGGTTTTGGAAACAGCGGGACTGGATCCTAATCTTTTGTGTTTCTCCTAGTCATGTGACCTTGAACAAATTACTTGACATCTCTGTGCCATGATTTTGACATCGTAAAATGGGAGTACGAATACTGCCTAACTTCACAGGCTTTTTAGGAGGATTAAATGGCAATGTGTGTACCTGGCTCATAATTAATGTTAGTTATTTTTCCTCATCTTTTTCTTCTTCCTTATCATGATTTACTTTGTTTTCATAACAGCCAAACAAGGCCAGGTGCAGTGGTTCACGCCTGTAATCCCAGCATTTTTGAAGGCTGAAACGGGTGGATCACTTAAGGTCAGGAGTTCAAGACCAGCCTGGCCAACATGGTGAAACCCCTTCTCTACTAAAAATGCAAAAATTAGTTGGGTGTGGTGGTGCACACCTGTAATCCCAGCTTCTCGGGAGGCTGAGGCATGAGAATTGCTTGAACCCAGGAGGCAGAGGTTGCAATGAGCTGATATCACACCACTGCACTTCAGCCTGGGCGACAAAGTGAGACTTTGTCTCAAAAAACAAAAACAAAAACAAAAACAAAACAACAACAACAACAACAAAACAGCCAAACAAAACTTATTTTTCCAGAGACTTGCTACAGTTTTCTATGCCTAGTTGGCTGTCAACACATTACTAAATTTGAGCTTTTAAATTAGAATAATCATGAATTAAAACAAAGTGAATTTAAAATTCTTTCCTTATTTCTCGAGCTTTTGCTTTTAATGATAGTTGCAAAGCTCCTGGAATTTTCCACCAAGTTATCTTCTACTTGGGGCTTCATGTATGCAAATGAGAGGAGCTGGGTAATAGAGGGAGAGGGAGACCCTGGGCAGGGCAATTATTTGACCTGCATTCCTTTACTCTGGTGTTCAAGAGGCTTTCTTCACATTTGTGTGTGCAGTCCTTTGTAACCGGTTGCAAATTCCATCTCCACAGACATTCTTTCTTCCTGAGGTAATAGATGTGCATGCCATTGGGGCACTCAGACACAGGTATGCTGCCTCAGCTTCTCTGTTAGAAAGAAAAGGCTAAGGCCACTAGGCAGCATGGTGAAAAGAAGCAAACTGCAGGGTCCCTGGACTCACATTTGAATCCTAACCCTGGGCAAATTACTTCACCTCGCTGAGCCTCAACTTCTAACCTGGCACAAAATAAAATATGTTTGTTCAATAGAAGTCTCCTTGCTGCTTTCTTGAGGAGGTGCCAGAGATACAGCTGACCAGGGATACAGGTGTCTTGTCACAAGACGGACAAGCCTGCTGGCCAACCAACAGACAATTCAACAGGTGTAAGCGTGATAATAAGGGAATAAGTGGTAGTGGTGAGAACGTATGGAAAACTTAAGCTGAGACCTGATGAGTAAGTTAGGAGCTTGCCACACAGTCTGGTGGGAGTGCAAGAGAGAGCCGGGCACACAGAGAAGTTTCATAAGGCTGCCTAGGATGGGAGGGATAGGTTGGGGCCAGATTAAAAGGGCCTTCTCAGCCTCATTTTAAAATTTGAACTTTATCCTAACAATAGTGAGAAACGTATTGCAACATTTTAAGTGAAGAAGTGATACAACAGATTTGGATTCTAGAAAGATAACTCAAGGTAGAGGTTAGATTTGAGGGGTAGCTACACCAATACCTGGGGTCTAGTTCAGTCGGGACCCCCAGTTGAAGTCCTCCATATGAGAAATGATGGAGGACTGATCTTGGAAGACTTCCAGGAAGAAGAAAGTAGTGCTTTCATTCATTCACTTATTCCCCACATATTAATTGAGTGTCTATTATGTACCATGCACGAACTTCCAACGGTATGGTAGTGAACAAAACAAAGCCCCTACCTCAGTGGAGCTACATTCAACATAAAACACAGATGAGTCTATGAGTAAATGAATATAAACAAAACATAGGTAACACTCTGATTTTATGACCACGTTGATCACCTCCCTGAACCTACCTTTAGAAGGAGAAGTCGAGTGTAATTGAGCAGGTGTTACTCAGACCTACCTCTCCAATGCACAGAGATCTCTGGGGATATCTCTGACCAGGATAATGTCATACCTGCTCCAGGAGCCCTTCTTGGGGCTGCCCCCTCCCTCACTAACAGATACAGGAAGGGAACTGATTCAAAGCCAGGGTCGGAAACTCAGACACTTAAAGGGGCAGAATATTGTTATGAACTTTATGTTACACAGATGCTATCTGGTGCAAGAAGGTGAACTTTGCAAGAAGACCATTGGGTCTGAAGAACACTGACCTCAATAGCAATTGCTGCTCTGTGGCTGCATGACAGTGATTCTCCACATGTAGACTTTACTGACTGGTGGTCCGTGAGGGTTCTAGTGACATAAGGAAAAGCTAACCATGCCAGATCTTTCTTTTGTTTTTAAGGGTCCATGACCTGCAGTTTCACTGACTTTCATTTTTATACAGGGCAGAGGTATGTGTGCAAGCTCAGATACCTTAAATTCATATGCCTTTAATACAATCCAGGCAGATGTCTAAATGAGGGATGCTTCCCCACAAATGGAGAGTGAAAGTGGGCCAGTCTAAAAGGACCTCAACAGCACTGTGCATGGCCAGCTGTTTGTGGCTGTACCAAAAATGCAGGCCATAGGATTTTTATGTGAAAATTTCTGTATTTAAATGTTGGCAACTAAGTCTGTTTTTTTTTTTTGTTTTTTGTTTTTTTTTTAAATGCAGTTTTTAATCATCTGTGGGCTGGATTCTTCCTTTATCTTTTCCAAGGCTGCCCTGTAAAAACCTCCACTGCTGGCATCTGCTTTTCTTCCTTTTCACTCCCCAATCCTGAGTCCTTTAGTCTCTTATTATATCAAATTTAGGGGTGACTGAAATTTAGCCAAAATTTTCTTGAGTTTATAGAAAAGCTATATACAAAAGAAGGTTTCTGTATACAAGGATTTTATATCAGGAAGAACTTTCAGTTGGGGATGGTAACAGTTACTGTAAGTAAGATACGGTCATAAATGTTGTTTCTCTAAGGGGAGAAATTTCTGATTTCTCGTCAATTTCCAAACCTGTGTCCTGGAACATAAACATTTGTTTGTAAGTAAAAGAAAGAAGGTACATGCGGATGCATTAAATCCATATTTACACCCAGTACATATGAGTACATAATATACTTTTCCTGGGAATTATCAGATTTTTTTCCTGGATCAAATGATGAAGACTATTTAAAGTAGAAAAGAGAGAAAACCAGTCTATTCTGCATGGACATTTTGTTATCACTTTTATGGTAAGCAGTTCCATAAGCATGGGCCTCTGTTTTGGCATTATATAATTTTACATTACTTCTTAAATTAAGTGCAAGGTTTGAAAAGGAAAAAAAAATTAACCTCCTGTTATAATCGAAATCTTTCACTTTCTAAAAATCAGGATATCTTCTTTTAAAGGGAGTTATCTATTCAATCAAAAATAATTCTATGTTTCTATATACCTTACAATTTTGTAAAATTCTGTTCCATACAGTATCCTTATAATCACTTTTTCATTCCATTTATATCCTTAAAAACATCCCTAGGAGGTAGAAAAAAACCCAGATTTTAATGAAATCATAAAAACAAAGAACTTGACGCAGCCCCCAACACCTGCTAACCATACAATGTGTTTACAGTTGTTATTGCTACAATTAATGATATCACTATCGTTGTTTTAAGCCTGATTGACAGTTGAAGAAACTAAGTAAGTAAGGTAAGTAAGTAAGTAAGGTAAGCTAGGTAAGTAAGTAAAAAACTAAGTAAGGAAGCTAAGGCCACTATGGTTATAAAATTAGGAAAGTTTAAAAACTAAAACTTATTAACTCACAGGTCTATGGACTTAAAATCCATAACCTTTCACTTATACCAATAAAAAATAAAAAGAACAAAGAGGGCCTTTTGTTATTTTAACACCTTTATGTGCTGGGTGCCTTGTCCATATTAGCTTATTTATTTTTATTTTTTTGGCAGGTACTGTATGAGGTCTCATTTTATAGATAAAGAAACTGAAAAAGAGGTTAAGTCACTTACCAAGGTCACATTGCAAGTAAGTGGCAAAGCCAAAAAAATGCTCCTATGTCTGAATGCCAAGGCCCCTGATCTCCTTCTAGAGTACATTGTATCTAATGGATAGTTGCAAGTAACAAGTATTTTATTTTTAATTGATAGTAGGCATTTAAGAGGTGTCTGTCACTTGCAACTAGAGCAAATTTTCTTCACTTCATAAAGTTGCCAGCTAAAGGAGAAGAAAGCAGTCATCTTTAATAGATAGGGTTTTCTGTAAAATAAACAAAAGGGTTTTGTGCCTAGTTTAAAAAAAAAAGTTCTATTTCTTTCCATGTCTGAGAGGTGACCTTTCTGATGTTATACTGTGGGTGGAATTAATTCTGGAGGATGTGAGTGGGATTTTGGGAGTATGATGGGAATGACTGATGAATCCATACTCCATTTATAAGTGGCTTGTCATGTGATGATGAATAGAGAAAACATAAACAGTGGATATAGCAAAGTATCAGTTTGGATTAGGTTTAGGTGTAAGTGACAGAAAACCTAAAATGCCAGGACCTCAGAAAGGATAGGAGTTTATTTCTCATGCATATAAAATAAGTGTGGAGGTCAGGAGTCTAAGGTAGGTTCAAGATGACTGAAGGTTTTTTCTTTCTTCAATCCTGCTCATCCTCCATACATGGCTTTCTGCCTCATGGTCCAAGTTGGCTGCTTAAACACCTGCTATTGTGTTGTAATTGACTGTAGGAAGGAGAAAGGGAAGAAGAAGAACACATCTCCTTTCCTTTAAGGACACTTCCCAGAAGTCACACGTGACACCTCTGCTTAAATTCAATTAGCCAGAATTTAGTCACATGGTTGTGACCTCACATACATGCTACAAGAGAGGCTGGAGAATGTATTCTTGTCCTAAGCATCCATATGCCCAGATACAAGGGGTGTGTGTGTGTGTGTGTGTGTGTGTGTGTGTGTGTTGCAAAGGGTGAGGGAGTTCTATAAATAAGGAAAAAGGAGAAAACATACTGGGGAAAAACTAATAAAGTCTCCCATAGAAAGAATCAATGAAAACGAGTTAGCCATGCAACATAGAAAGATCACCTCCATGCCAGCCTCTTTCCAGAACACCTACCAAGTCCTTTGCCTAGGATAGGAATTCTAGAACAGATGTATGGGTGTAAGTCCTAAACTTTTCCTCTGAGCACCTGTTTTTGAGTGAATGGTAAAAATTTTTAGGAGCCCACATCTTTAAAAAGAAAGGCAAAGATAACCATAACCTTTATTTTTTTGAGCAGCTCCTTTGCACAGTGCTTCACTACAAATAAGACCTACCTAAGGAATTAGATCTTTCACTAAGTCGAAAATTGCAGTTACTTCAGAAGCTTGTGACTTCCATTAAAAGGCTGAACTCCCTAACATAGATACAGACCCTGCATGGGGGGCATGAGTTTCCAATTTCTTGTACTGCTTTCATCGGCATGCACCCAGGGAAGTATATGTATACATTGGTAATGTTTAGGGAGCTGAATACTTCTTAGTTTTCTTCTGTCAGTGTTCCTTCATCTAGAGGAATACTGAAATAATAATTCTAGCAACTTTTTAAAATGCCAAACGAATTACATGTATATTTCACTTAAGCTTCAGAGCAACCTGAAGGTGAGCTTTATCCATTCCCATTTTACAGATGTAGAAGCTCGGAAACAAAGTCACACAACTAGTAAGGAGATGTGCCAAGATTTAAACTTAGGTCTGTTGGACTCCCAAATCCATACCCTGCATCACAATGGCCTCACACCTTTGAAAAGTAGTACAATGACCCCTTTGATGTTTCTTTTTTGTATAATGACCTAAGGAAAGCAGAGAGGTCGAGTCAACGTTCCCTGGTCCCTATAGTTGTAATAGGGCTCCCTTCACCCTCTCGATGATTCTTTACTGAGTTACAGGTAAAACCCCACAATGAACTATAGAAAATCCCACTCTTTTAGAGCTCTGAGGATTTAGAGCCTGATTTGGGCTGAGCAGGTGAGGGAGATTGGTAGCAGAGAGCCGGAACTGGAGGCCTGTTCTCTGTCAGTTCATTACTTTCAAAGGTCTGTTGCAGGGAGTCTCCTTGTCCTTCCAGTGTAGGGAAATATAATTGTGATCAGTACATTTCCAAAAAATATATCTCCACTACTAAGGACATGGTAAGGAAATGGAACAAATGAATCAAAAGGGCTTCTCAGCCAACTGGAAAAGAGGCAGGCCATGGGTATCCAACGTCTTCCTCACTCAGTTTTTCTTAACCAGTTAAGCGTTCTGGGTCCCCTCCCTCTCATTTATTTGCTGCTGTGGTGTCAGCAGGGTAGGGTGAGCTGGCATAAAGTTTAATAAGTAGTAGCTTACAGATCACTTGCTACCACATTTTCCAAAGCTTGCTGGTAGTTGCTGCCTTTGTCCCCTCGGTGTATACTTGAGATGCCTTCAGTCAGATGAAAATCATGGAAAACCAAACTAACCTGGCTTCACCGTGATGAGATTGGTTGGCTCCTGGTTAGGAAAGGCTTCAGAATGTGTTTGTTTCATTGACTCAATGGGGCATCACCAGGAACCCTGTTATTTTTTTTTTTTTCTTTAAACCTCTCTGCTCTGTTTTTTGCAGTCAGTTTCATTTACAGCTGTCCCCACACACCTTCCGGTTGCCAAGTGATTTTCCTTTCCAGGGCTTTCAGTTTGTTCATCACTATCTAGGGAGAGGGAGAAAAAGAAAAGGTCACTTCCGGGAACTCTCTCAGAAGAGCCAGGAACTATTTTCCCAGTCATCCTCAGCAGATTTCTCCTCAATCTCATTGTTCCAAATAGGGTGTTATGTTTATCCTTGAACCCATATGTGGAGCCAGGGGATGGGATAATGAGCCACAAGCCCCACCACCTGATCAGCTTCCCCCAAGCACCTGGGCTTTGCAGGAGGAATTGAAGGTGCTCAAATAAAAGTTAAGGTAGTTACTGAAAGAAGGAGAATAGTGTTGGAAGAGCAACTACAGTGCCTATTAGACACCCGCTGTTCTGAGAATCAGCTCCAACTCACTCCTAGCAGCACCCAAGGAACTGGGGCGCTTAGCCTGGCTCACAACTCTTGGAAGCTGCTGACCCCTAGTGTCTGAGGAAAGCATTGGCTCTAGAATCCAGAGGCATGGGTTTACCTCTCATGAGAATCACAGTGGCTGTGACACCCTCTCACACACACAGAGGTTGTAAGCAAATTAAAACTTCTGGAAATACTTTAATGAATAAGTGAGTTTAATTGAAAGTCTTCCAAAGACGCTATAAGATTTAGGCTTCCCTGACCTTGCTGATCAGCAACTTCAGAACACTCTGTAGTCCTTTTCGCAACTGTAAATTGTCATCCACAGTGTCTTTCTCTCTAGACAGAGGGTGTGCTTTTTGAGGATGGCTGAGTGCAAAACACCCAGCTCCTCACCTTGAACTCCTGCATGCTTAGTGAACACTTGTATGAGTAAATGAAAGACCCAGCTGTTGTTCAGCTCTCCTCTGCCCTTCCATAGCCATGGCTTTCTCTTATAAATATCAGCTCTACCAGCCTAATTGTACTCTTTTTTTTTTTTTTTTTTGAGACAGAGTCTCACTCTGTCACCCAGGCTGGAATGCAGTGGAGCGATCTTGGCTCACTGCAACCTCTGCCTCCCATGTTCAAGCGATTCTTCTGCCTCAGCGTCCCGAGTAGCTGGGACTATAGGCGCCCGCCACCCACACCCAGGTAATTTTTGTATTTTTAGTACAGATAGGGTTTCACCAAGTTGGCCAGGCTAGTCTCAAACTCCTGACCTCGGGTGATCCACCCGCCTCTGCCTCCCAAAGTGCTGGATTACAGGCGTGAGCCACCGTGCCCATCCAATTGTATTCCTAATAAGACAACTAAGCAATCAATTGTGTTTTGAAACTGCATGTTATACAAATGGGAAAATATTCCAACCCCAAATACACATCTAAGCAACTGCTTTTGTGTTATGGAATACCCACTATCTGGTCAGCAGAGAAAGCAGAATTTTTTATTATAAGCAGATCAACATTGCTACTGTGAATTCTTTGAGCAGTAGGCAAAGCTGTGTTAGAAGGGGTTCTTCTTTGGTCTGTGCATGGCAGGTAACAAGACTTCTCCTGTGCTTCATGATTTGGGTTAGGAAGAAAGAGGAAAGGCAACAACATGGTAATTATAATATAGAATGACTCAAGACAAGAAAGAATAGGTTTTTGTTTTGTTTTGCTCTTAATTGACTTGTAATTCAAGCGTGAAATGTGGCAGCTGTCAGGATTGGAGAAGCTTTGCACAAACCGAATATTAGAATTTAACTGCCATTAGCTGTGGAGGGCACCAAAGGACAGAGAGGATTTCTCATTCTGGGAGCTGAGGGCGAGTTCTGGGGAACAGTGGCAGCCACAGCTGTAGAAATCCTGACAGTTGTTCAGTCTTGGCAGGCGGGGCTGCTGCTCACTGGAGAAGCTGCAGCGCTTCCTGGGCAGGGCCCTCCGCTCGCGTAGTGCTTGTAAGACTTGCTCTGGGTGGAGGCCTGCACCATCTTTCTTTTCCCCTTTTCACAGGGGAGGAGAAAAATGGGCAGATGAGTATCATAGCAGTCAGGTAGGTCATGGGATAGGGAAAAAAAAATCAAACATTGAGAGAAAGAGTGACTGGAAAACCACACGGTAACATTGTGTCCTAAAGTATCAGTTTTGCCAGCCTGCACTTGTCTCTTAATTAAGTAAACTAAATGCTGTGTGTTATCAAAATTGTCATTATTACAATTCTGTTACTTTGTAGAGAATATTTGTAGAGAATAAAGGTAGATACTAAATACTGGTTCTACATTTCGTTGACAAATTTCGCAGTTTTGCTTCAGAGTCCTTCTTTGGGATACATCTCATTCTTGCAGAAATATGGATTTTGTTCAGTCAGTGTTTAACAGAGACTTTTAAAAGCTACTAAAGTTGCAAACTACTTAAGAGTTGTAAGTCTATCACAGTCCACCCATTTGAACAGTCCCCTGTTTTAACCTGTATTTGTGCTTCGAGGAGAAAGTGATGGAAGAGGCTCCATGCTGGCTTCGTCACACTGATGTATGAATAAACGGGCAAGTAATGGATGACCTGGGGTTCATGCCAGCCAACCCACCTGCACACCTGCTTTCACAAGCACTTGACAAGGCACCTACCTTTCTTAATGTACCAAGTACATAATCTCTCCGATTCTGTAAAAAGATTAGCTATTAGGAAGATTACAAAACTTTGGGTACAAAAATAAGAATATTTTTAGAATTTTGTTCTCCATGTGTTAATTTTATCTGTAGTGGGTTTTTGTTCGTTTTGCTTCCTCTGCCCCACATCATAATTTGTGTGTGTGTGTGTGTGTGTGTGTGTGTGTGTGTGTGTGTGTGCTGAATAGATGATCTCTAAGTAGGTAAATTCTCTTGGGAAAAATTCTCAGCATGAGAAATGTGGGGAAAATACAGCTGGACAGCGTTTAATTTTGCCAAGAAAAAAATGAGGACTTGTTCTTTGCTGGTGCGTGAGGCAGGGCTGTGTCACCGCAGTGTGAGTTGTGAAGGAGAGAAGCAAATGCACAAGCAGGTGTTTACACCTGCTGTCTTCTTAAGTCCTCCTAATAACCCTGTAAGGCAGGTACTACTTCTCTTGTACAGAGGAGGAAATTGAGGCTTAGCTAAATTATGCAGTGTGTCCAAAGCATAGTTAACAGTGTGGCCAATTTTAAAATCCAGACAGTTCTAACTCAAGAGCCCTGTTCTTCTTACTATACCAAATGTCTCAGTCCTCAAGTTGTTGTCTTAGAAATAAAAATATAAACAACAAGGAACATTTGTTCAGCTTAGTGTTTCTCAACAGAGTGAGAGATAGCTTCTCTGAAGCCCTTATGCTTTCACTAAATATTTAATTGTTTTGTTTTTATTTTTATAATAACCCATTAATGTTAAGCATATTCTGGTTCATCACCTTATAAGCAAGGACTGCTCTATGATACAAGTAATGCTGGTTCTGTCTGTGTTTACATTGACACCAAAAAGTGTTTCTCAGCCCCCAGAGAGTTCAAACTACTTTACCCAATATCCATTCCTCCCCTCTACCTTACTAACAGAACCGACTGGAATCAGCAATGGTCCTATGGTTCTCAGACTTCCTTGCAGTTACGAATGTTCATGTGGCAAGGTTTGAGCTCATGATGTCTGAGCTATTAGATGGGGCTTCCCAGAAAGATCCTTAAAAGTGGCTGACTTTTAAGATCGATAGAGGACATATCAGGTATTAAACTGATACGAGCAAGTGCTACATTTGATCTCAGACAAAAGTTCAAAAAGCAATGGTCAGTGTCTTTCTCACTCTCCAGTCTTTCTCCTCATCTAGCCAGGAAGGAAGTTGAGATATGACCATAAGGGCAAGAACACATACTAGCAGTGGTGGAAGCAAAGATATAAGCAGTCTGGGTCTCTCATGACTACCAAAAAACCCTCATTATGCCAGCCCAGGATATGACTGTCTGCAGACACTTCATTATGTATAAAAATTAAGCTAATTACCCCATCTCTACTAAAAATACAAAATTAGCTGGGCGTATTGGCACATGCCTGTAATTCCAGCTACTCGGGAGGCTGAGGCAGGAGAATCGCATGAATCTGGGAGACAGAGGTTGCAG
>NW_012099721.1:350747-355625 GCF_000951045.1 Mandrillus leucophaeus
TCTCAAAAAAAAGAAAGAAAAGCTAATTTTTAAAATAGCTTTATTAACATATGATTTATGGCCAGGTGCAGTGGCTCATGCCTGTAATCGTAGCACTTTGGGAAGCTGGGGCAGGTGGATCATTTGAGCCCAGGAGTTCGAGACCAGCCTGGGCAACATGGCAAAACCCTGTCTCTACGAAACATACAAAAATTAGCTGGGGCATGGTGGCACGCAAATGTAGTCCCGGCTATTTGGGAGGCTGAAGCAGGAGTATCCCTTGAGCCCAGGAGGCGTAGGTTGCAGTCAGCCGAGATCACGCCACTGCACTCCAGCCCGGGTGGCAGAATGAAACCCTATCTCAAAAAAATAAACCAAAGGGATATAATTTACATACCGTAAAATTCACCTGTTTTTTTTTGTTGTTGTTGTTGTTTTGAGACGGAGTCTTGCACTGTCACCCAGGCTGGAGTGCAGTAGTGCAATCTCAGCTCACTGCAACCTCTGCCTCCCAGGTTCAAGCGATTCTCCTGCCTCAGCCTCCCTAGTAAGTGGGATTACAGGTGCGTGCCACCACGCCCAGCTAATTTTTTGTATTTTTAATACAGGGGGTTTCACTATGTTGGCCAGGCTAGTCTTGATCTCCCGACCTCATGATCTGCCCACCTCAGCCTCCCAAAGTGCTGGGATTAGAGGTGTGAGCCACCGCGCCCGGCCTCAAATTCACCTGTTTTAAATGTGCAGTGATTTTTAGTAAGCATAGTTTTGTGTAGACATCCCCGCAACCAAACCTAGAACCTTTCTGTTATCCCCAAAACATTCCTCTTGCTCACTGACAATCTATCCTCATTCCTCAGGCCAAGGCAACCACTGATCTGCTGTCTTTATAAATCTGCCTTTTCTGAGCATTTCATATAAATGGGATCATAGAACACGCAGTCTTTTACATCCGGCTTCTTTCACTTAACATACTGTTTTTGATAGTCTTCCATGCTGTAGCACACATCAGTAGTTTCTTCTTGTTGCTGAATAATATTCTGTTGCATCACTGTATTATATTTTGGTTGTCTGTTTTCCAGTTGATGGACATGTGGATTGTTTTCTCTTTTTAGACCTTATGAATAATGTTGCATGAATACATATACATCTTTGGACAGATGTATGTTCCATTTGTCTTGGGTAGATTCTCAGGAGAGGAATTGCAAGATCATATGGTAAATTTATGTTTCATTTTATAAGTAACTGCCAAACTGTTTTCCAAAGTAAGCATACTATCTTATATTCCCATCAGCATATAAGGCTTATGGTTTTTTCATATTCCTATCAAAAATTATTTTGTCTTTTTATTATATTCCTTCTACTGGGCATGAAGTATAATAGCATCTCATTGAATTTTTAATGTTCATTTCCCTTATGACTAATGATGTTGAGCACCTTTTCAAATGCTTATTAGCCATTCATATTTCTTTGGTGAAATATCTATGCAGCTGTTGCCCATTTTTAATTGGCTTGTCTTATTATTAACTTACAAGTGATTTTTATATATTCTGGATACAAATCCTTTACCAGAAAAAGTATTTGTGTATACTTTCTCCCAGACTGTGGCTTACTTTTCATTTTCTTACTGATGTTTCTTGAAGCATAAAAGTTTTTAATTTTGATGAAGTCAGTTTTTTCAATTTTTCCTTTCATGGATTATGCTTTTGATGTTGTGTTTAAGAACTCTTTGTCTAACTTAAGGTTGCAAAGATCTTCTACTTTCTTCTACAAGTTTTATAGTTTTAACTTTTACACTTGGCATATGATACATTTTAAGTTCATTTTTATGTATAGTGTGAGGTATCTAAATTCATCTTTCTGCACGCAGATATCCAGTTGTCCCAGCACCATCTGTTGAAAAGACTGTCCTTTCCCCATTGAATTACCTTGGCACCTTTGTGAAAAATCAATGGACTATAAATGTAAAGTTTTATTTCTAGACTCTCAATTCTGTTCCATTGATCTATATGTCTACCCTTATGCCAGTACCACACAGTCTTAATTAATGTAGCTTTATAGTAAGTTTTAAAATTGGGAAGTCTAAGTTTTCCAACTTTGTTCTTTTTTAAGATTGTTTTGGCTTTTCTAGGTCCTTTGCATTTCCATATACATTTTAGGATCAGCTTGTCAATTCCTGCCCAGAAGCCTGTTGGAATTTTTATAGGAATTATGTTTAATCTATAGATCACGTTGAGGAGCATTGCTATTTTAATAATACTGAGTCTTCCAATTCCTTTATTTAAATCTTCTTCAATTTCTCTTAGCAATGTTTTGTAGGTCGTTGGGTGTTCTTTGGCAGTCTCGCTCTGTCACCCAGGCTGAAGTGCAGTGGTGTGATCTCAGCTCACTGTAACCTCTGCCTCCCAGGCTCAAGTGATTCTCGTGCCTCAGCCTCCTGAGTAGCTGGGATTACAGGCATATGCTACCATGCCTGGCTAATTTTTGTATTTTTAGTAGAGACGGGGTTTCACCATGTTAGCCAGGCTGGTCTCAAACTCCTGGCCTCAAGTGATCCACCCACCTTGGCCTCCGAAAGTGCTGGGATTACAGATTTGAGCCGTTGCGCCCGACCTGTAGTTTTCCGTGTATAAGTCTTGCACTTCTTTTGCTCCTAATTTTTCAAGTCACTGTTATACGGACTTTCTGATACATAAGGCCAAATTGAAATCATGATACATATTCTTATGACCAAATAAAATGGAAAATTTAAACAAGTGGAGGTGTACTTAATATATGTAAATGATATTTCTATGTGAAGGTCAAATGGTGCATTGTGTAAATGAACAGTTTCACAGTGGAAAGAATGGAGAAAACCAAATTATTACATGGCATGCATATCCAGTCCAAATGAACCTTGTCCTTACAGTCAGTACCATATGTGTATAAGCCAATAAAACAATGTCATCTGGCACAATAATCAGTATTGTTAATTGAAATTAATTGCATTCGGCCAGGCGTGGTGGCTCAAGCCTGTAATCCCAGCACTTTGGGAGGCCGAGGAGGGTGGATCACAAGGTCAGGAGATCGAGACCATCCTGGCTAACATGGTGAAACCCTGTCTCTACCAAAAATACAAAAAAAAAAATTAGCCGGACATGGTGGCGGGTGCCTGGCACCTGTAGTCCCAGCTACCGGGAGACGGAGGCAGGAGAATGACATGAACCTGGGAGGCAGAGCTTGCAGTGAGCCGAGATGGTGCCACTGCACTTCAACCTGGGCAACAGAGGAAGACTCCGTCTCAAAAAAAAAAAAAAGAAATTAATTGTATTCTATTTTTGTTTATATTTTGTAAATTCACTTGGATTTTTATAAGCGTTATTAGCAAAAGGAATTTACACCTAGTTTCACATGGATTGGCTCAATATTTTTTTCCTTTAATAGGTGTTGTCTTAGTTCATTTTCTGTTGCCATAACAGAATACCTGAGAGACTGGGTAATTTATAAGGAAAAGAGGTTTGTCTGGTTCACAATTCCGGAGGCTGGGAAGTCCAAGAAGCATGGCGTTGCCATCTTCTCAGCTTCGGGTGAGGGCCTTGTGCTGTATCACAACATGGCAGAGAAAGGCCGAGAACCAGAAGGGAAAGCAGGAGTGTGCAGAAAGGGACAAAAATGAGAGGCAGCCTTGCTTTATAACAGCCTGCTCTCTCAGTGACTAAGAGATGGATTAATCCCTTTCTGAGGGTGGATTCCTCAACCTCTTAAAGGTTCCACCACCTCTCAACACCATTACGTTGGGGTCTAAGCTTCAACATGAGTTTTGGAGGGAGCTGACTATATTCAAACCATAGCAGCTATCTATTTTGTACTCACTATTGTGAAACACTGGCTCTAGTTTTTTTTTACTTTAAAAAGCATTTTCAATTCACCATCTTGTTATTCTCACAGTAACACTGGAGCTTGGGTACAATAGGGCTTTTTAAAATTCCCATATTATAAATCACAAAACTAAGATTCACAGAAATTAAGTGATGTGTGTAATTGTATACATCCATAAGTGGCAGTTCTGTGATTGCTGAGTGCAGTAGCTCACACCGGTAACCCCAGCACTTTGGAAGGAACTCTTCAGCCCAGGAGGCAGGAGGCTCTCCTAAGCCCAGGAATTTGAGACCAGCCTGGGCAACCTGGGGAGACCCTGTCTCTTCAAAAGGTTTAAAAATTAGCCAGGTGTGGTGTGCACCTGTGGTCCCAGCTACTCAGGAGGCTGAGGTGGGAGGATCACTTGAGGCCAGGAGTTTGAGGCTGCAATGAGGACCGATCACGCCACTGCACTCCAGCCTGGGCAACAGAGTGAGACCTTATCTCAAAAAAAAAAAAAAAAGAAAAGAAAAGAAAAAGAAATAAAATTAGGAGTTCAGGCTCCAAATCTCTTACTCTTTCCTCTACATCCGTACTGATTATTGATCACTTCCTGAAACCCTGCTAGGATACAGAGAAATATAAAACTTTTGGAAAGCTTTATAGGTACCAAGATAAAACTAGTATGAAGCATAGTAAAGTTAGGGTTAATATAATGGAGGCCACAGCCCAGACTCTAGATTCTAGTAGCATCTATAGAAAGCAGACAACTATCCAGACCTGACAGTTGAGTGGGAAGCATGCCCTGAGCAATGCAGAAGATGCTGTCAGGCAGCCCAGATCTACAGCACTCCCTCCACCCGCTTCCAGGAGGGAAGGACTTCCTTCTCAGCTGCTGGTAATGCTGGCAACTGACAGTGCTCAGCTGAGACCCTCTTTGGGATTGCCTGTGGTTGAGGAGAACTAGGATGCCCAAGGTAGGAGCAGGAGCAACCCATATCCAAAGACAGGTTAATGCTGGGACATGAAGGCCTGGCCCTTCGTGGATCCACTTTGAAGGCCCAT
>NW_012099721.1:355675-364137 GCF_000951045.1 Mandrillus leucophaeus
TAATATAATGGAGGCCACAGCCCAGACTCTAGATTCTAGTAGCGTCTATAGAAAGCAGACAACTATCCAGACCTGACAGTTGAGTGGGAAGCATGCCCTGAGCAATGCAGAAGATGCTGTCAGGCAGCCCAGATCTACAGCACTCCCTCCACCCGCTTCCAGGAGGGAAGGACTTCCTTCTCAGCTGCTGGTAATGCTGGCAACTGACAGTGCTCAGCTGAGACCCTCTTTGGGATTGCCTGTGGTTGAGGAGAACTAGGATGCCCAAGGTAGGAGCAGGAGCAACCCATATCCAAAGACAGGTTAATGCTGGGACATGAAGGCCTGGCCCTTCGTGGATCCACTTTGAAGGCCCATTCCCATTGCAGAGCATCCTCCTGGATCAGTCAGGCCTCTGTTTGCAGCTGCATCAGAATCCAGCCTCTCCCTCTGCCCTGTCTTACTGCCTGTATTCCCTTACAGGTGTTGCTCCAGAGCACGCTGAATAAACTTCCTGCCTGTGAATCTCTACCACAGGGTCAGCTTCCTGCACCCAATGATCTATAAGGTTTCTAGGCAACAGGAAATGCCCAAAGGCCAGAATTCCTCTCATGGGTGTAGCAGAAAGTAAACAGAGTAGTGTTTTATAGTGGCTACAAAAGAAAAGGGCAATGGTGGTGGATTTTGAAAGACAGGATGAGCTGTCAGCCCTGATGGGGAACCCTCAGAAAGCTGTAGCTGGCCCATGTACCGCACATATTGCCGAGTAGGGATACTGCCGGGACCCGATGTTCGCTTTGTAAAGTGGGTGTGTAGCCCAGGTATCAGCTCTGATCTTCACTACTTACTGTCCTCTTCAGCTGCAGTCCTATGAATTTGGCCCAGAGGCTAGAACCGGAAGATCTGATTTTAGATCTCCCTTGCCAATTTTGTGGCTTTGTGATTCTAGAGCTTGTATTTCTCATTTGAAAAATGGGTAAGCTTTGAGGATTGAAATGATCCTAATTTCTGAGGCTTTTCATGAGTGTCATGTGACAGGAGGATTTCATGGCCAAGTAAGTCTGGGTGACACTAGGCCAAACTAAGTTAAATTGATTTCTGAGGATTTCTCAGTCTTTTGTATGTTGCTCTTCCTTCTAAGTTCCTTAAGGAGGGGGTATAATCCAAATCATCTCAACCCATCAGGAAGACTTCTTGCTGCCAACACCCTCCATGGAGCGTTAATAAGCCTGGATCTTGCTGGAGTCATATGGAGAAGCCCTGTCCCATCCCATAATGGACAGTTAATAAATGTCAAATTAGACTCTATTGATTACCATGGTCTGCCCTGCCCTAACCTTAAACCAAGTTAGCAGTCTCAGAAATATCAAAAGAGTTCCCAATGAGGCTGGCGCTCATGATCGATGTGTTTTTGGTTATTTACATTTGGTAAGCTATAATTTACTTCAAGGATACATCCAAATCTGTGTTCAAGACATGTATGTTTTAAAGAATGTTATTCAGTCAAGCTTTTAGACTGGGGAGAAATGTGGCTTTCCAAGGCATACACTCTCCATTCGAACACTAGTAGCCATCATGTGTTAGAACTTATAGTTGACACCTTGTGGGGATGAAACAATATGTTGAAAAGGACGCAGAAGGTGTGTCTGGACTGTGGGAATAGGAGTGCTATGATGCATTAGTGATGTCACCATTAACAACAGCATTCTCCACCTTTGTTTTAGACCACAGTTAAGTTTACCATATATACTCCTTTACCTTTTGAAGACAGAGCATTTAAACCCTCTCAAGTGCAGTGTGTTCAAAAGTAACTCATCATCATCTTCTCCCCTTCTATGCCAATTCTCTCCACCTCAGATGATGGTGGTGGTCTCCAGGAACACACCCATGATTCCTACCTGGTCTTCATTTCCCATAACCCATCAGTCACCAAATCTTATCAATTTACCTTCCAAATGTGTCTCAAATCACTCCCCTTCCCATCCCAGATGCCACCCCCATTCTGCAAATGCTATTAACTCTCACCTCAACCTCAACATAGTCTCTCTGCCTCTGGTCCTATTTATTTATTTATTTATTTATTTGAGACAGCATCTCGCTCTGTCGCCCAGGCTGGAGTGCAATGGTGCAATCTCAGCTCACTGCAACCTCTGCCTCCCAGGTTCAGGTGATTCTCCTGCTTCAGCCTCCCAAGTAGTTGGGATTACAGGTACACGCCACCACACCAGGCTAATTTTTGTACTTTTAGTAGAGACAGGGTTTCATGATGTCGGCCAGGCTGGTCTTGAACTCCTGACTTCAAGTGATCTACCTGCCTTGGCTTCTCAAAGTACTGGGATTACAGGTGAGAGCCACTGTGCGGCCTGCCTCTGGTCCTTTTTAAAAATGTATTTTACTTATCCATTTTTGAGACAGATCATGCCCTGACACCCAAGCTGAAGTGCAGTGGTGCAGTCATGGCTCACTGCAGCCTCAAACTCCTGGACTCAAGGGATCCCCTTGCTTCAGCTTCCAAAGTAGCTAAGACTACAGGAAAACACCACAGCACCTGGCTTTTTACAAATTAATTTTCATAGAGACGGGGGTCTCGCTTTGTTGACCAGGCTTGTCTCAAACTCTTGACTTCAAGTGATCCTCCTGCCTCAGCCTCCCAAAGTGCTAGGATTACAGACTGGAGCCAGCCCGGCCTCTGCCTGTGATCCTGTACTCTTTAAGCCCCTGCCCTAGTCTACCTACCTGACTGCCTATTCAAATGTGTCTCCTTCTCAAATACTGTAATGACTTCCTTAGGGTAAAGCCTACCCTAAATTCAGCATTAAATAACTCCCGTATCAGCCCTGCTGACCTCTGGTCTCATTTCTCGTCACTTCCTTGTACTCTAACAAAACCAGTCTGCTGACCTGCCTAACTCATGCTGTCTCTAGCTTCCATGCCTTTGTTTTTGTGGTACCCTTTGCCTGAAATGTTTTGTCCACTCTGTCTCTTTCTTGCTCAGTTAATTCCTACTTATCACTGAAACGCAGAACTCAGAAAATCTTTCCTGACCCCCAGGCTTGATTAGAGCCCTAACCAATTACGTATGTTGGGCTATAAATAAATAATATAAATATGATATATAGTATAATTCTTTGTTTATGTGTCTATTTTTGCCTTAAGGCTGGGAATGTGTCTTACCTCTGTATTCCTTGCGCCTGTTACCATACCTGCATTTATCTCAAGTGCTTAATATATATGCATGGATTAAATGAAGGAATTAAATACCTATGATGAATAAAACTAAGCTAATAGCAACCCATCAACATCAGAAATATAACCAATACTTAGGTAGAGAATTTTCTTTTCCACACTAAGAATGATTGCTTTGCATGGCTGGTGAAGTCTGAAGGAGAAAAGCAAGCAATGGGGCGGGGTGGCGGGCTGCAGGTGGCGGGGTTGAGGGGAGGTGCATTGTCCATGAAAGCAGCACTGAGCAGATTCTAATGACTTCAGTGTGGTATAAAGCAACCTGAACACTGAATTGCATCTGGTTTCCAGTGAAAGAGAACCACTTTGAGCGCTTAGCTGGGTTTAAAGTAATTTCCTCACTTTTGTGTGGCCACTCTGGGTATTTGCCCATATCTGTACCTCTGTAGCTGACTTTTTAAAATGCCTGAACTTTGGTTTGTTTTTCTTCATGGATTACTAAAAAAAAAGAATACCTTCTTCTACTAATTAGATTAGATTAAAGTTAACCCATGGGACCCTTTGGCAAAGTACTGACTAGATCAATACTTCTTTTCAGCTAGAGGTTTTTTTTTTTTTTGACAACAGAGAAGGAATGGAGTGTCACCTGTTACCTTCTGGTGAAATTCCTCATTGTGCTTTTGTCGCTGTATTCTTACTGTGTGCAAGACCTGCCAGTCACAGGCTCTAAGTCTAAGCCTTGGCTTGAGCGACCTTGGTTTGAGCGGCCTTGGGAATAAAGTAGGTTTCCCAGACCCTCCCTAGGACCCTCATTGTTTTGATTTTCCTTTTTACACATATCCACCTACAGTGTGGTACAGCCCAAAACCCAAACTTAAAAATAAACATGCAGTCCCCTTTCATTTATCCAATGGTGAGACAGGCCATCAGCAGCTGCAGTAGACTGAAGCCTAGAGGTAGACCCTCAAGTCAGACAGCAGCCCAGCCCCCTCCACAATAATCAGCCAGGGAGCATTCACAAAGCCCGCATATCTTACACCCAAGCAGGACGGGAGTGTGGATCAACGCGTATGCTGCAGTGGTGTGGAAATTTCATGCATCCTCAAATGATGTACATGAAGAAGGCGTTTTACACCAAGGTAGCACCTTCTATGCTCTTCTCATCTGGCCCCAGAGTGCTGTGCCTAATGCGAAAGTTCTGGGGAGAGAAAGTGGTTGAAAAGCTGTTAACAATTTAGTTGGGTAGACTTTAAAGTGGGGACAATAACACTCTGAGATTCAAAGTAGAAAAGAGCAGGCAAAGCGCAGCATTGATCACTTGGAAACCTCCTGACATGTTGTCACCAGCTTCTCTCCCCTACCTCCCCTCTGGGATTTACTAAACACCTCCGCTTCGTATCATCTTCCCCAGAAAGGGGCAGTGTGGAGCCATGGTAGAGCACTGCCTGGGAATCTGCAGGGTCAGTGGGGCCACCTGCCAGCAGCAGAGCCTTTGTGTGACCGCAGGGAAGCCTGGGGCAAGGAACCACTGCCCCTGCCACCAGCACTGCTATCTGTTATCAGCACCAGGAGCTGTGTCAGGGGTTTTGCACTCCTGATCTCCTGCAGCCTTCATTCTGCAAGCAGCACTTGCTGGAGCAGCCTGCCCAAGGTCACAGAGCACGGGTCAGCTGTGTCCAGCATGGAGACCCTGCTCTAGCCATGGTCACATCACAGGTCCTTTTCCTTTTCCTTTTTGACAGCATTTGGCTTTTGTACATTAACAAAATTATATGTTGCAGGTTCTTAATTTTAGTTGACAAAAATTAACTATATGATCCTTACCCTCTGTCTTAGTTGTCTATTGCTGTATAAATAATAGTTTACTACAGTTTAACACAACAAACATTTACTGTCTCACAATTTCTGATCATCAGGAATCCCAGAGCTGCTTAGCTGGTGTTTGTGGCACGGAATTTCTCATGACAGTTTAGGCAGAATGTGCATTGGGGCTGCAGTCATCTGAAAGCTTGACTGGGGCTGCTGGAGGGTCCTCCTCATTCACATGGCTGGAGGTTGGAGCCCTCAATTCCTCACCACGTGGCCTTCTCCATGGGCTGTTTGTGTGTTTTCATGACATGGCAGATAATTTCCCCCAGTGCTGGTGATCAGAGAGAAAGGAAGAGTGTGGGAGCTTGGGGGAGAGGGAGAGAGGGAGAAAGAGATGGATGGATGAAGCTGCTGTGCTTCTTTTGACCTAGCCTCTATGGTAGCAGGTATGTCACTTCTGCTTTTTGTTTCTGTAGAACAAAGTCACTATATCCAGCCTACACTTAAGGGGAAGGGCATTAAGCTCTTCTTTTCAAGGGAAGAGTATCAAAGAATTTAGGGACATATTTTAAAACCACGTACCTTCCCCAACCCATATATGTAAATCTTCTAAGGCAAACAAAACAAAACAAAAATAGAAAGAAAAAAGCCCAGCATCACTACTAAAAGTAAATGGCTCTGCTCTTTATCTGTTTGACTGTCACTTGCATGTTCTGGTCACCAGTGGCTCCAGTTAAAAAAACATTTCCCCTTCCCTAAACTGCTTCACAGGGAATGTTTTCATAGCAGAGAAATCTTTAATTTTCAAAGGAATTTATGGGGACTAGAAAGTGTAGAGATAATAATAGTTTGTCCTCTTGATTAAGCCCTGACTCTAGACCAGGCAGTCTATCTAGGATCTGACTTCCATTCTTTGTACTGCAGGCCAGAAGCCTAAGGGAAGCCACCAGGTGGCTGAGCTGGTACCTGGGACCTTCCACAGATTCTTCTGCAGGTGCTTTTGCCTTCCTGTCACCCTTAGGTGAGGTGTAGCCCTCAGAGGATGAGAGTTAGCCCTCAGCTCATTCCTGCATGATATTCCCAGCCACAGGCCAGATGGCTCAGGTAACCAGATCCTGGGAGCCATGTCTCCCAGAGCCAGAGTTGATCTTGGTTGGGATTGGCCAGATATTTCTGGCAGTTTTGTGGGGGGGGATCACATAGACTTGATTGAAAGCTGTACAAGGTTACCAGGCTCACACACCTGGCAACCAGGAGAACTCTGCTGTTGGCTCTTCGCACCCCTCTGACCAAACACCTGGTGAACATTCTGAAAAAAAGACTTCTATGACCCCAAAAGAACAACCCTAAAGTTAATTCTGTAATTTAAAGTGATTTGGGGGATAAGGGAGCAAAACCAATTCTAGAATAAAGGTGTTTTTACAACCCACCCCCCAACCCCCACAACCCTACCTTAATCAAAATAAGTATTAGGAACTTATTCCACTTAAAGATAAATCAGACACCAAGCCTAAACACTTGAAATTATAATTTCTTCCTGTGAGATGAAATGATTAAAATTTCTACAAATTATGATTACACACAAATCCTTAAAGAAAAATATATATGTATATATTTTAAAATGAGTTTATCAATATGGTATAGAATATTTTAAAATATTTAACTTTCATTCTGTCTGAAATGGAATGAATTTTAGTTTCTAGGAGTGGGAAGTAAAGTAACTGAAATCTGAAGAAAAGTAAGAAAAGAAGATTGTGGGTGCAAGAGTGTTAGGAGGTCAGGGTTGGGTGAGATCAGGAGTTTATTTTTTAGGCATGATACCTTTAAGATACCTGTTTAATATGCAAGTGGAAATGAGGAGTAGGTGGTTGGATAAAGGAGTCTGGAGTTCAGAAGAAGGTCCAGGCTAGAGGTATGAGTGACTAGCCAAGAGAATGGATGACATTACCCAGAAAGTGAGTTTAGATTGAGAAGAACTCCAAGGACTGAGCCTTGAATATTGTAGTGTAGTGTTATACAATAGAACTTTCTTCTAAGATGGAAATGTTCTCTATCGTCACTGTCCAATGCAACAGCCGCTAGACACATGTGGCTGTTGAGCACTTAAAACATGGCTAGTGCAACTGAGAAATGGAATTTTTAATTTTATTCAGTTTAATTAGCCACATGCAGTTAGTGACTATAGCTCCAGTGGGTAAAAGTAGAAGAAATAGGGGATGAGCAGAGGAGAGGCCTTTAATGAAGGAAAAGAACCAGAAGAGAACATTGTCTTGGAAGCCAGCTATGTTGAATGTTGCTCATAGATCTAGTATGAGGAAGATTTAGGATGATGTAGCACGGTGAAGACAAAAGCCTGATTGGAAGGTGTTCAAAGGAGAATAAAGGGGAGAGAGAAATCGTAGACAGCAAGTCTGGACAAGTCTTTCAAGGAGTTTTGTGGTTGTCTAGGAGAGTGTGGGAGTAAACAGACTGGGAAAATGTAGAGAGGCCAGGCAGTACCGAGGGCACGCTTGAGGTTAGTGGTCATGAATTTAAATGAGATCAGTTAGTGTGATCCTACAGTCATCCCCACTTATCCACCAAGGCACATTCCATGACCCCCAGTGGATGCCTGAAACCATGGATAGTACTGAATGCAATTGCCATCAACTGAAACATGTTTCTGTTTATGTCTTCAACCCATAAATTTAATGCCTTTCCATCTTAACTAAGAGCTTACGCACTGTGCTGTAACTTCTGCAGTTCAAAGCATGACAGTGAAACTAGCACAAATTTATTTTTCCTTTTTCACAATTTCACAGATAAAAGATTTGGTTTTATTGTAGATCATAGCAACTTCAGCATTCATTTTTTTTCTTTCCTTATTAAGTCAAGAACTTTTACCTTTTCACTTAAAGGAAGCACTTTACAGCTTCTCTTTGGCATATCCGAATTACCAGCATCACTACTCTTTCATTTGGGGCCATTATTAGGTAAAATAAGGGTCACTTGGACACAGCACTGTGATACTGCGACAGTTCATCTGATCACCAAGCCAGCTACTAAGTGACGCACAGGCAGGGACTGTAGACAGTGTGGATGTGCTGGACAAAGAGATGATTCAGTCCTGGATGGGACAGAGCGGGATAGTGTGAGATTTCATCATGCTATTTAGAATGGCACTCAATTTAAATTTTATAAACTGTTTACTTCTGGAATTTTCCATTTAATATTTTTGGAACTTTGTTGATTGTGGGTAATCAAAATGGCAAATAAGGGGAGATACTGTATATTTTTCTCCAGCCACATATGTCAGCTGAGAGCAGGCACAGAGTAGCAAACAGCTGAATTTATCCACAGGTGGGATTTAGCCAAGTGAGTATGAAGTGAGGGGGCAAGTGAGATGAAGTGATTGAGTTAGGGGTTGCAATGATAGGTCAGGGAATCTAAGACACAGAGAGAGAAGAAAGGACACCCTGAGAGTACAGAATGGTGAAAGTGGACAGTACGTG
>NW_012099721.1:364187-369984 GCF_000951045.1 Mandrillus leucophaeus
GGTGAAGACAAAAGCCTGATTGGAAGGTGTTCAAAGGAGAATAAAGGGGAGAGAGAAATCGTAGACAGCAAGTCTGGACAAGTCTTTCAAGGAGTTTTGTGGTTGTCTAGGAGAGTGTGGGAGTAAACAGACTGGGAAAATGTAGAGAGGCCAGGCAGTACCGAGGGCACGCTTGAGGTTAGTGGTCATGAATTTAAATGAGATCAGTTAGTGTGATCCTACAGTCATCCCCACTTATCCACCAAGGCACATTCCATGACCCCCAGTGGATGCCTGAAACCATGGATAGTACTGAATGCAATTGCCATCAACTGAAACATGTTTCTGTTTATGTCTTCAACCCATAAATTTAATGCCTTTCCATCTTAACTAAGAGCTTACGCACTGTGCTGTAACTTCTGCAGTTCAAAGCATGACAGTGAAACTAGCACAAATTTATTTTTCCTTTTTCACAATTTCACAGATAAAAGATTTGGTTTTATTGTAGATCATAGCAACTTCAGCATTCATTTTTTTTCTTTCCTTATTAAGTCAAGAACTTTTACCTTTTCACTTAAAGGAAGCACTTTACAGCTTCTCTTTGGCATATCCGAATTACCAGCATCACTACTCTTTCATTTGGGGCCATTATTAGGTAAAATAAGGGTCACTTGGACACAGCACTGTGATACTGCGACAGTTCATCTGATCACCAAGCCAGCTACTAAGTGACGCACAGGCAGGGACTGTAGACAGTGTGGATGTGCTGGACAAAGAGATGATTCAGTCCTGGATGGGACAGAGCGGGATAGTGTGAGATTTCATCATGCTATTTAGAATGGCACTCAATTTAAATTTTATAAACTGTTTACTTCTGGAATTTTCCATTTAATATTTTTGGAACTTTGTTGATTGTGGGTAATCAAAATGGCAAATAAGGGGAGATACTGTATATTTTTCTCCAGCCACATATGTCAGCTGAGAGCAGGCACAGAGTAGCAAACAGCTGAATTTATCCACAGGTGGGATTTAGCCAAGTGAGTATGAAGTGAGGGGGCAAGTGAGATGAAGTGATTGAGTTAGGGGTTGCAATGATAGGTCAGGGAATCTAAGACACAGAGAGAGAAGAAAGGACACCCTGAGAGTACAGAATGGTGAAAGTGGACAGTACGTGAGGTATAAGGCCTAGTGCAATGGAAGAATTATTGGATTAAGAGTAGTTAGAAAGAATGAGCTGGAATGACAATGAAGACTGTTGGAGAACGGGAGGCTTGAAGACGAAATTATGGAGGGCACGAAGTTGCTGGTAATGGCAAAGTAGGATATGGCCATGGGAACAGGTATAGCTGAGATGGAATGGAAGAAGATGGAATTTACAGGCCAAAATTTTGCAGGGACCATTTAACAGACATGGAAATTTCCAGGAATTATATAGGTTGGTGCAAAAGTAGTTGCAGTTTTTGCCATTACTTCCAATGGCAAAAACCGCAACTACGTTTGCACCAACCTAGTAACAGAACTAACATTGGAAAATGACTCTTCAAGGCATGAGGCAGAGTAATCTGGGGAGGAATAGGTAACTGCAACTGGGAGGGCTAACTGGTGTTAGTATCAGCAGTCTGCAGGTAGGAGATTCAGAGCAGGGTGTTAGGAAGGACAGACAATTAATTGTTTGCAAGCAAGAGAGTAGATAGGAAGGCACCTACTCATCCAACAGGCCGTTTGGCAAGAGGGAGGTGGGAGAGAAAGCAGCCACCACTTGAGAGCCATAGGAGAAGGCAGTGCCTTCAGGCTCTGTTGGAGCAAGACAGTGAAAAGAATGCTTATAAGAGAGGGCACACAGAAAGGATTTATGATGGACTTGGGGAGGAATAGGAGTTGGCCAGAGAGGGTTGGACAGAGCCGTATGGGAAGGAGAGTGAATAAGGTGAATGAGGAGCTGAGGAGTATAAATTGGAGTAAGAAGTACCTTAAGTTGAAGCTTGATGGGGTCTCTAAGACAGTAGAGTTGAGGCTGCTAGTATGGGAGGCAAGAGAAGAGTTCTTAATCAGAACAAGATCTCTGGATCTTTGGACTGACAGCAATAGGTGGTAGGTGGTCTGATGAAGAGGATGAGGGTCATGAGGGAAACCTCCTTGAAAATTACAGAATACCCCCCAGGTGTCCTACAGTGCCTCCATCTCTTAACCTGCTTTTTCTAAACTTGAAGCAATTAGGCTTAAACTCATCAACGACCTCAGTTAGCTTCCTCTTCTATAGTGTGGAGTTAATCCTATGGTAGAGCTTAGTGTTGGAGCAAGGACAAATAATGACAATGTCAGGGCCAGCGTGGGGCCTAGCGGTGGTGCTTGGTACAGATCAGTTTCCTCCTCTCCTCCCTCAGCTCCCTCTTGAATTTCCCCTCCTATGAAGGGAAGTTGTCTTTCCAGTGGTATTTGCATGCCAAAAGTCACAGATGCCTTTTCCTTCCCAGACTGAGAACCTATGTAATTCTCGACATAAATGACTGTATGTCTGGTTTCTCTCTACTTCCATCTGCCCACCTTTGACAGGCTTCATGGGTATGTGACCTCTGTAGGCTTTGAAAGGCCCTGCTCTTGGCTTAATGTTCTGCTGTTGCCACCCTAAAATTCTTAATTTTTTAACAATGGTTCCCCATTTTCATTTTGCACAGAGCCCTGCAAAGTGCCCATTCTAACCCCTAAAAACTAAGTAACTGGTAAAACATGACCACAGGACAGTCACGTAATTTGATTTATCATCCCATTCATGTGTCAACATTTAGGATGAAGGATATTTTGAAAGTAATGGAAAACACCTTAACCATATCCTTTGTAAACAAGAAAATAATTGAGTACATCTAAACCCCTATGAACGCCCAATTTTTAATCATATTTTTTCAGCATGAAAAAACATCATCTCTTTCAGAAAGATTGTTCATTTATTGTCATTACCCCCCGTATTAATACGTTGAAAATCTGAAAGTTATTTTAACTTCAAGTGAAGCTTGACTGAATTATTATTATTCATGCCAAACAGAGCATTGAGTTCTTTCTTTAGAGCATTTCTTACCTGGATGTAGAAGTGCTCTTGTTAATTTTACAGGAGACATCTGTTTCCTCCAATGTGTACGTCCAAGAACTGTAGCCTTGAGATGAGGAAAGAAAGAACATGGGCAGGGCAGGCATGCATACCAGACTGGATCGTCATTTGTCATTTATCTGGACAGAGGGCATACTGGCCTCATTCCACTCACCAGCTGGGAAGAACAAACTCCCTACACAGATATAGCCATCAAACTTAGATTATGGTGACTAATGCTAAATGAAGAGTCCACACAGGTTTTCCAGGTTCAGCAGGGCCAGACCTGTACTCTATGCACTCTTGACCTGGATTCAGAATTAATTTATCACCTTGACAGGCAACCAAGTACCTGGAGTACTGAAAGTTTAGTAGTTATTTAATGTGGGAATCACAGTAATGATGCTGTAATATAAAACACCAAATATTTCCTAGAGGGACAGCATTTGGATTACAGAGAGACTCACACCACATCCACAATTTCTTCTTCAGACATTAGAATACTTTTTGGAAAACCACAGCTTAAATTGTATGTTGTTTCTTGGTTTTAACTGTCATTTTTATTTGTTTGTTTTCCTCTAAGAAAACAAATATGCTTCTTTTTTCTTTTCTTTTCTTTTTTATTTACTTTTTTCTCTCACCTAAACCTCAATAGTAGACAGGCAAATTTAAAAGTATGTCTTTCAAAAACCCAGTTTGTCTTCCTACTGGCCATTTTGCCTTCTAGTCTCTGATTGGAAAGCTAATTGAGATACTTTATTCTTCTTTAGATACAAGAATTCTGACTTTTTACACTTATCAACAGACTTTTTTGGAGTGTATAAGTTGGCAATATTAAGTTATTTCCTTGTTTTGCTGGGCTATCCCCAGAACTACAAATTTATCACATAAGGTGGCAAATTGAGAAAAGGAAAAAAAAAAAATCTAGGCTTTTTTTTTGGGGGGGTGGGGGCGCATCTAGTTACTGCAGTTGAGTAAGTGTTAGCCTTACCTGGGAAGCTGTAAATGATTCTTTTGCCCTCAAGTTCAGCTGGCACAGTCAGCCCTGTCCCTGAGGCACATCTGCAGAGTGAGTAGGCCCTTTGAGCTTGCCCAAGCCACAGCTCACAGTGAGGACGGAAGTGCAGCCCAAAGGCCTTGCCAGGCTTAGCTCACAAGCTGGCAGTCACTTAGCATCCAGGAGAGCTTCATTCATTGTCTTGAGGTGAGCAAGTGGCCACTTGACCAGCTTTCCCATAGGTAGTCAATAGAACTAATGACAGCTGGTCACAGGCACACTCCTGCTGTCAATCCCAAGGCCCTAAAGTGAGAGAACTTCTCGAGAATTTCATTTATTCCAATATTTTTTGGACACCTACTATATGCCTGGCACTGTGCCAGATGCTAGGTGGGCAGTGGTCAACTTGATACATATGGCCCTTGCTCTCTCAGGGAGCATGCAATCTAGTGGAGCAAATCAACGTTACACATCCCACAAATTAGAGGGAAAAAAACAGTATGCTAAGTGAATTTAAAGCAGGACCTTATTTAGACAGGGGGCTAAGGAAAAGCCTCCAACTTTAAGCAAGAGAGGTGACTCAGGTGAAGGCAGAGGGTGTACAGGTTGAGAAACAGCTTGTGTGAGGGCCCTGAGGCAGTTGCAGGCAGGAGCTTGGCTTTTCCAGAAAACTCAAAGGCCACCAGTGTACCTAGAGCTGTGTGAGCAAGGTTTTTTGAGAGGTGCAAAGAAGTCAGGAGGGTAGATCAGGGCCAATAACATAATGCTGGATAACAGCATTAGAGATTTAGGATTTTATCCTAAATGTTGTGGAAAACTGAGAAGTTTTAAACCAAGATGTGACAAAATCTGATTATGTTTTTAGAAGTATTTTTAATTCACAAAGGGTAAGGTTTAATTAAGGGCAAGCCCTTAATTTTTTGTATCACTTTGGGAACTAAATCAAGGAGCATGAAACCATCAAAATGATCGAATCAGGGGCAGCTGGGTGAGTGAGTGGGGCTAAATTTGTGCCATCTGAAATTGGGGTCAAAGTTCTGATGGCTTCGGTTGTAGTGACAGTTCTGCTGCAGAAATCCCTTCTGTCCTTTGGAAAATAAATTTGATTTTAAAAACCTCCAAACACAGCCCAAGTAGCTTCAACCATCAGTACAAGTTTCCACTGACATCTGCCATGCAAATGTGTACTTCTTCAGCCAGTTGCTCTTCCTCACAGTTATGCTGGAAATCAGAGGCCATGAGAAGACAGCAAGTGTGGGTATTTGGGTATGGTAGATGGTGTTCATTTTCCTAGATTTAAAAAATTTGATTGAATGTCAAGAGTGAAAACAAACCAACCCTAAAGTCCCTTAGCATCATCTCAGATAAGGGGAGAAGAGAGATGTTGGAATGAGGTAGGTTTATCTAAGACGCTGAAACTCAAAAGGACTGCTCATTTCTATCCTAACATTCTTAGTAAATAATAAAAAAGCCCCAGCATTTTCAATAAGTGAACATTTGGGCCCAACTTATGTGTCTGAAAGAGGCTGCCTTTGCTATTCACCAAGGAAAACTGGTTTAAATTGGAGGGTTTTAGAAGAGTTGGGATTAATGTGCAGATTAATTTTACTGCGTAGGAATCATCTGTGACTGACTTTAACCTTTCTCACTGAGAATGAGTTTACCTGTTGTCATGTGTTGGGAGTAGCATAATTTCCTGATCAGTACCTTTATAATTCTGAAATAACTTGCTTCTAAAA
>NW_012099721.1:370764-373501 GCF_000951045.1 Mandrillus leucophaeus
TTAAATTCAGTTTTTATAATGAACTCATGATCTAGTGTGTTTAGTTTTTGAAATGTCCATGATCAATGTCAAAAGAAAAAACAAACTCATCACCTTTACTGTCATTAAATTTCTATAAGGAAGACCTTCAATTGAAATCTAATTTTTTTTGTTGACTCACCCAATGCTGTATATAATATATTATTGTTATATTATTTTGTATTGCTGATGTGGAAACCTCATGATATAAAATGAAATTGTTATAAAAAGACAGCCGTCTGACAGCCTGAAAGTGGGGGGCAGGGGCAGTTTATAACTCAATTCATATTGTAGATTAGGAAATAGAGGCTGACAGCTCTGAAGCAGTAGCCCAAGGAAACACACCTAATAAGAAGTGCAGTCAAGCCCAGAACCAGGTCTTTGATTTGATCCAAAGTTTTCTCAACTCTAGAACCTTCAAAGATGGCCTAGATTGCAACTTTGGATGAATTCGCATTTGTGTAACCTTTATATATACATACATTTACTAACGTAGCTGAAGACCTATGTATTTATATTACAGTCATTAAATATATTATTGAAATGTTAGTAAAACAATGTATCGTACTTTTAACGTTATTTTTGTTTCATAATCCTATTCCAAACAGATTAAAAAACACAATAGTCCACTAGAGGGCACCTTTCTTCAACATCAGGGTCAGTTCCCTTCCCCAGTACTCTATTAACCTGGTTTTAATCAGCCACTATCGCCTCGGAGCACAGAAAAGTTTTTTTATTGTCAGAGATTCCATGTATTGCTTTAGCAAAATGCATGTATATTGGTAGGCAAGGCTATCTGTGCTGCTAAGATACCTGGAAGGATGCAGGGAAGCATGACCCTTCTTCCCCTATACACATACATGCATGCACACAAACTTTGTGTTAGTTTGGGCTTAGCCCTTCTTGACATGATAACCTAACTTATTTTTATTTGGAAAGTCTTGCCTTAGCCCTGGCAAATTTATACTACTTTTCACTTTTTCTGCCACTGCGTTCTCTGACTCCAAATGCTGGAAAACAGAGAGTAAAAGAGATGGTCTTTAAATGTTAACATAAATTTGGGACGAAATGATGTAGACTTCACCCAGATTTACCTATACATCAGTTGCTGTTTTTCTACAGCATGTGAATTTCAGTTAGTGTTGGGCATAAAATACTACGGGGAAAAGAATAGGATTGTGTCCAATAAACAAGTACTCTGGCAGATTCTATTGAAATATAAAACCATCTCATTATTCTAGAGGCAAAGGGAGACTGCCTGCTATAGCACTGCCTAATGCATTACATTTCAAACTGTGTCTGTAGAAACCCAGGGTTGCTGGAGGTATTTTTAGAGATTAATTTGTACCTATATTATGAGCGGCTAAACACCTCATCCCCAACCCTAGAAAAAAAAAAAATCAAACTGGAAATTAAAGAGTTCTGAAATGTGAAAATAATTCAGAATACAACTACAAACGAGATAGTCTGTGGGACTTTGGAGAAAAGTCCTGTAAAGCTGTGGTAAGAAGAATATAACATTTCAGCCCAAACTGTAGTGATTTAATTCCCTCATTATCTGTGCTAAGTATTTCTCTCAACCCAATTTTTCAACATCAGCATATTTAATTTATCCTGCCAGGTGAAGTAGTCTTTCACAGTCCTTAAAAATCAACGAACTTATAAATATGTGTCATCGACCATGAAGGTGGTAGCTCTGTACTGGCCTTTCTAAAAAATTCATGGCTGTGCATGCCCAAGCAATAAAATTACACAAGTTGCCCAGAGGCCCAGCTTGGTTCAGTACCAGGTTAGGATCAGGCACATCTGTTTGGCATAGTCTCTCATCAAGCCTAACAGTCGGTTGTGCAACGACAAGCAAACACCCAGTATATCAAATGAGAAGGTCCTGTTGTAGATTAATGGCCTATTGTAAGTTTGGGTACTCTGTCTTATCTTGTTCATAATCAGAAATATGAGTAATTGCTATATATTGTTAGTAAACCAATTTTGAATAAGTTTCTTGCTACTTTGCTTTTAAGATTCTGGACATGTTTAGTGAAGAATACTCAGAGATTGCAGCATAATCCATTAAAAGAACTGTTACCATTTACAACTACTTACTTGTGTGAAACAGGATTCTTTTGATGTGGCACAACCAAACAAAATCTTATTCCAGATGTAGCTTTACATTTAGTTATATGTTAAAGCTATATCTGGAATAACATTGTAACTGACCTCTATAAATTCTGCTTTCTCTTTTTTTGTATCACAAAACAGCATCATGTTCTCATTGAGAGACACATAAATATAGATTTGATCTCAGAATAATTTTATCCCGATAGAAACATTTGATGGTTTTGTATGTTGGTTTTCATATTGATTTTCATTTAAAGCAAATTCTAGTATTTAAGAAAATAGAAACAAAGTGACAACCAATTAGTGATTCACACTAATAATTTTCTCAGGAAACCATTTTTTTCTTATAATATGAAATAACAAACATAAATATAACCAAGGTCAGAATAGTCCAAAATTCTAAGTAAATTAATTTACATAGGTTATAAGACTCTCAGGTAAATTTCTTATTTATAATTATAAGGCTAAAAAATTATAACCTATCTCGTTTTTATTCTTCCCTCACTTTCTATTTTTGGGCCTCAGAGTATTGTTAGAAGTGGAGAAGTATCCTGACACCAGCTGTCCTCTTCTGGGGCTCCTGTTCCATATCTGTAGTGTG
>NW_012099721.1:375271-378035 GCF_000951045.1 Mandrillus leucophaeus
GAGCTTGGCTTTTCCAGAAAACTCAAAGGCCACCAGTGTACCTAGAGCTGTGTGAGCAAGGTTTTTTGAGAGGTGCAAAGAAGTCAGGAGGGTAGATCAGGGCCAATAACATAATGCTGGATAACAGCATTAGAGATTTAGGATTTTATCCTAAATGTTGTGGAAAACTGAGAAGTTTTAAACCAAGATGTGACAAAATCTGATTATGTTTTTAGAAGTATTTTTAATTCACAAAGGGTAAGGTTTAATTAAGGGCAAGCCCTTAATTTTTTGTATCACTTTGGGAACTAAATCAAGGAGCATGAAACCATCAAAATGATCGAATCAGGGGCAGCTGGGTGAGTGAGTGGGGCTAAATTTGTGCCATCTGAAATTGGGGTCAAAGTTCTGATGGCTTCGGTTGTAGTGACAGTTCTGCTGCAGAAATCCCTTCTGTCCTTTGGAAAATAAATTTGATTTTAAAAACCTCCAAACACAGCCCAAGTAGCTTCAACCATCAGTACAAGTTTCCACTGACATCTGCCATGCAAATGTGTACTTCTTCAGCCAGTTGCTCTTCCTCACAGTTATGCTGGAAATCAGAGGCCATGAGAAGACAGCAAGTGTGGGTATTTGGGTATGGTAGATGGTGTTCATTTTCCTAGATTTAAAAAATTTGATTGAATGTCAAGAGTGAAAACAAACCAACCCTAAAGTCCCTTAGCATCATCTCAGATAAGGGGAGAAGAGAGATGTTGGAATGAGGTAGGTTTATCTAAGACGCTGAAACTCAAAAGGACTGCTCATTTCTATCCTAACATTCTTAGTAAATAATAAAAAAGCCCCAGCATTTTCAATAAGTGAACATTTGGGCCCAACTTATGTGTCTGAAAGAGGCTGCCTTTGCTATTCACCAAGGAAAACTGGTTTAAATTGGAGGGTTTTAGAAGAGTTGGGATTAATGTGCAGATTAATTTTACTGCGTAGGAATCATCTGTGACTGACTTTAACCTTTCTCACTGAGAATGAGTTTACCTGTTGTCATGTGTTGGGAGTAGCATAATTTCCTGATCAGTACCTTTATAATTCTGAAATAACTTGCTTCTAAAAGATGAGAAGCTTTCTTAATTCAATAGCTTTAGGATAAAGCAAGTTAAGTAGCTCATTAAATGTTTTTCTGGCATTTTTATTATACTTCAGAAAACTTTTTAGAACAGTGTTTGTTCTACTATTCAAATGACTAAAATAATTTGAATCTCTCTTCTGAGAGAATGAAAATGAGAAAGGATGTAAGAACAGTCCATGTTGCTGCTTAACTCGCCCTAGAAAAGCTGGTCAGAGAACAGACCTAAGGAAACCCCTAAGTACAAAATTTCTTTATAACTAATAGCAATTGCATTTCAACACTACCTCTGTATTTAAAAAAGAAAAAAAGATTTAGTGACCACTGACAAATTTAATAGCTCCTTAGAGATGATGTTAACGGTTTAGTCATAAATTTTATGTTTCTGTGGTAAGAAACATAAAAAGCTGTGGTAAGAAGACTATAACATTTCAGCCCAAACTGTAGGGTGGCATACCAGGAAAACACATTTTCAGAAAAGTTATGCTATGTAAATTGTTTCCTTTCATTAATATTTTACTTTATCCTACAAAATCATTTTTTAAAAAATAGAAACACTAGAAATATTTTTTAAATAGTAACTATGATTTTCATATTAAATTCAGTTTTTATAATGAACTCATGATCTAGTGTGTTTAGTTTTTGAAATGTCCATGATCAATGTCAAAAGAAAAAACAAACTCATCACCTTTACTGTCATTAAATTTCTATAAGGAAGACCTTCAATTGAAATCTAATTTTTTTTGTTGACTCACCCAATGCTGTATATAATATATTATTGTTATATTATTTTGTATTGCTGATGTGGAAACCTCATGATATAAAATGAAATTGTTATAAAAAGACAGCCGTCTGACAGCCTGAAAGTGGGGGGCAGGGGCAGTTTATAACTCAATTCATATTGTAGATTAGGAAATAGAGGCTGACAGCTCTGAAGCAGTAGCCCAAGGAAACACACCTAATAAGAAGTGCAGTCAAGCCCAGAACCAGGTCTTTGATTTGATCCAAAGTTTTCTCAACTCTAGAACCTTCAAAGATGGCCTAGATTGCAACTTTGGATGAATTCGCATTTGTGTAACCTTTATATATACATACATTTACTAACGTAGCTGAAGACCTATGTATTTATATTACAGTCATTAAATATATTATTGAAATGTTAGTAAAACAATGTATCGTACTTTTAACGTTATTTTTGTTTCATAATCCTATTCCAAACAGATTAAAAAACACAATAGTCCACTAGAGGGCACCTTTCTTCAACATCAGGGTCAGTTCCCTTCCCCAGTACTCTATTAACCTGGTTTTAATCAGCCACTATCGCCTCGGAGCACAGAAAAGTTTTTTTATTGTCAGAGATTCCATGTATTGCTTTAGCAAAATGCATGTATATTGGTAGGCAAGGCTATCTGTGCTGCTAAGATACCTGGAAGGATGCAGGGAAGCATGACCCTTCTTCCCCTATACACATACATGCATGCACACAAACTTTGTGTTAGTTTGGGCTTAGCCCTTCTTGACATGATAACCTAACTTATTTTTATTTGGAAAGTCTTGCCTTAGCCCTGGCAAATTTATACTACTTTTCACTTTTTCTGCCACTGCGTTCTCTGACTCCAAATGCTGGAAAACAGAGAGTAAAAGAGATGGTCTTTAAATGTT
>NW_012099721.1:379245-436534 GCF_000951045.1 Mandrillus leucophaeus
TCATTGAGAGACACATAAATATAGATTTGACCTCAGAATAATTTTATCCCGATAGAAACATTTGATGGTTTTGTATGTTGGTTTTCATATTGATTTTCATTTAAAGCAAATTCTAGTATTTAAGAAAATAGAAACAAAGTGACAACCAATTAGTGATTCACACTAATAATTTTCTCAGGAAACCATTTTTTTCTTATAATATGAAATAACAAACATAAATATAACCAAGGTCAGAATAGTCCAAAATTCTAAGTAAATTAATTTACATAGGTTATAAGACTCTCAGGTAAATTTCTTATTTATAATTATAAGGCTAAAAAATTATAACCTATCTCGTTTTTATTCTTCCCTCACTTTCTATTTTTGGGCCTCAGAGTATTGTTAGAAGTGGAGAAGTATCCTGACACCAGCTGTCCTCTTCTGGGGCTCCTGTTCCATATCTGTAGTGTGCGAAATGACCTTGATGCAATAGTAGCCTACAAGTACACTACCAGACATTTCTCCCAGAAGCCACAGGCCAAATTAAGATGTTCAGATCACACAGTTCATTACCTCTATTTAAAATGCAAGGCAAGAAGCAAGGAAAAGAGATGGGATGAGCTGACATACTTAGGATATGGCACAGGAGTATGGCAGGACCTTGAGTTAAGCAATATTTATATGTCCAGCCTCTCTGCCATGACAGCCTTTCCTATTGAGAATATGGTTATGAACCACAGTTGAGGTTTGAGAAAGGATTCCCGTTCCACTTAGACACAAGGTATCTGCCAGTGACACACGACTTGCTTTGTAAGAGACAGAGCCAATTCCCTCTGGCTTCCTCTGTAGCTTGCCTCTTAGCCTGATGAGAAGCTGGGGATTGCATTTACATTTCTTGGGCAGAGGACATATAGGACCAGAATGGGTGTCACCAATGGGAAATCAATGTAAGATCTAATGAATGAGGGCCTCATGTGCCTCAGCTTATTTAGTGTGTCATGAATATTAGGCGGTTCTTTAGTCTTTTCATCCCTTTCTATGCTTGGCTACACCTACACACTTGATCTAGGCCTAACAAATCTGTTACTAACTTACTTATTGATATTTTACACATCTCATGAATTCTGACTATAGTAGTCTCCCCCTTGGTCTGCCAGGGATACTTTCCAGGACCCTCGGAGGATGCCTGAAACCATGGATAGTCCCAAACCCAATATATTATGGTTTTTTTCCTATACATACCTATTATAAAGTTTAATTTATAAATTAGGTACAGGAAGAGATTCACAATAATAATCATGAAATAGAATAATTATAACAATATGTCAGCATCATGGCTCTTGCACTTTAAGGTCGTTATTAAGTAAAGTAAGGGTTACTTGAATACAAGCACTATGATGTCAAGACAGTCCAGCTGATACTGAGCCAGCTACTTAGTGACTCATGGGTGTAGAGTGTCCACAGCATGGATATGCTGGACAAAGAGAGGATTCACATCCTGGGTAGGATGGCATGAGAGTTCATCAGAAGAATGGCACAGAATTTAAAACTTACGAATTGTTTATTTCTGGAATTTTCCATTTAATATTTTCAAACTATGGTTGACAACAGGTAATTAAAACCTTGAAAAGCAAAACCACAGATAAGGGGGAATGACTGTATGTCTACTTACTTGCTCATTATCTAAATCTAACACATACATTTCACGTGTGTCTTATAAGCTATTACGTAGTCATTATCTATACTTAACACATGTTTATGAGTTTCATCCATCTTCTTTTTCGTCTGTACCAGAATTGACTGTTGTCAAAAAATACAACAAAGCCTCTACAAAATCTCTTGGAAATGCTTTCTTCTTACTGGTGCAGCCTCTGATTCCACGTCCTTGCCCTAGGGGTTTTAACCTGCAGCAGCTCCAACCAAGCAGCTTTAGGGACCAGATCAAGGCTACCCAGCCATCTGTGCTCCTATATCTTCCCCTATCACCACAACTTCCTCTTTACTCAACATTTCTTTGTAACTCTACTCACCATATCTTCTGTCCCAAGACTGAATGAATGCCTGCCAGACACTCCTGACCCAGTTCTTCCAGAACCTGGCCCTTATTTTCTATTCACCATCATCAGTTTCTCCCTTTGCTGGCTCCTTTCCTGCTGCCTACCTAGACATTTGGGTCTCCCACATCTTAAACATCAGCTACATCGGCAACCTCTCCACGCTACCACCCTAATGCTCTGATTTATTAACAAACCTGTTCACGAACTCTCAACTCAGCCTCTCAACTTTTTAGCCACAACCACCCAGCTTCCACCCCTAATGCACGACTACTGAAATTATTCCCTCAGCATAACTCATGACTTCCTAATAGTCCAAATTAATGGCTTCTGGTTGTTTTCCTCCTCCACTTCCCTGCAGTATTTGAAGAAACTAGGCTCTGACAGCATTCCCTCTCTTTTTCTGACTCCTCACTGTGTTCGTTTTCATTCTCCTCTTACTTTGTTGACCATGTCTCCTTTGCATGGCCTTGCCCTCTAAATGTGGGCTTCCTACCCAATTTATCTACGGTCTCATTTTCCTTAGTTTCAGTTACCATCGGTCAACTGTGGTCTGAAAATATTAAGCTATTTTGAGAGAGAGACCACATTTACATGACTGTTACTATAGTATATTGTTATCATTGTTCTATTTTGTTACCCGTTACCGTTGTTAATCTCTTACTGTGCCTAAGTTATAAATTAAACTTTATCACAGATATGTACATATGGGAAAAACATAGTATATATAAGGTTCAGTACTATCTTCAGTTTCAGGCATCCACTAGGGGTCTTGGAATGTGATCCCCCATGGATAAGGAGGGACTACTGTATTAGTTTTCTATTTCTGCTATAAGAGTCTCCCAAATTTAGTGGCTTAAATCAACACAAATTTATTGGTATTATAATACCAAAAGTCACAAATCCTAAATGGGCCTCACTGGACTAAAATCAAGGTGTCCACTGAGCTATATTCTTTCTGGAGGCTCTAGAGGAAAATCAGTTTCCTTGCCTTTTCCATCTTCTAGGGACAGCCCACCTTCCTTGGCTTGTGGCCTCTTCTTCCATCTTCAAAGCCAACAACAACATTGGACCAAGCCTTTCTCATACTGCCGTCTCTCTGGTTCTTCCTGTTATGCCTCCCCCACTTCTACTTTGTAAGACCCTTGTGATTATTACATTGAGCTCATCTGGATAACCAGACTACTTCCCCATCTCAAAGGCAGCTGCTTATCATAATTTTACTTTGTCGCTTGGGGATTAGGTTGTAAACAGTCGGCCCAGGAGATGGGACATTATTGTGCCTTCCACAGTAATGTCTTTGTTTCTCTTTAGTTCTGTCTCTACAATCTCTCCCTTAATCTAATTCATTCTTACAGCTTCAACTATCCTCTCTGTGTAAAAGACCCCCAAATTCTACCTGTCAACCCAATCTCTCTTGAGCCCCAGCTGCCTCTTACACCTTCAACTGCAAATTTTATGAAAATTTAAACCTCCTTACTGTACCCCAACCCCCTCAGAACCAGTTCCTTCTGCTAACTTCCCTGTTTGTTTTCACAGCACCAATTTTACTCCAGTAATGGTCTCAAAACCTCACAATTCCTTATCTTGCTCACTCCCTCATGTAGATCACTGCCTAAGTGCCATCGGTTCCTTTTTCGGTGTCTTGGGATGCATCCCTCTGTCTTTGCCCTTCCATTCCCATGATCTCCTCTATCATCCAAGGGACTCTATTCCTTGAACAGTTGATGTTGTTCTTAATTAGGAGAAGAAAACATCCATTTCTCTTCCTTTCCTGAATACTTAAGAGCTGTTTTACATTTACTCTCATTTCATCATGTTACCAACCCAGTGAGCAAGGAATAAACGTTCTTAGTTATAGATGAGGAAACTAAGGCAAAGAGAAATATGGTAGCTCTCTGAGGGTCATATTCATTTATTCAATTGTTTCAAAGTATTTATTGAGAACCAGGTACTATTTCAGACGTTGGGGATATAGCACTGAGTAAACCAACCAAGATGCAAGTTCTAAGGAAATTCACATTAATCTAGATCTACAAAAGACAGACATTAAATAAGTGAATAACCAAATGAACAAGATTGTTGCAGTCTCCTGGTTCACTCTAGCTGAGTGTTCTCTTCTTCTCTTGAATTTCTAGTGAGCAAACAAATTATTTAGAGGTATTTAACTCATCTTTATCATACCTACTCATTTGTGTACTGCCTCATTTCTCTTACCAAACTTATTGAGGGCAGAAACACTACTTCACATGGCACATGACAGGAGCTTGTTTCAACTACAAAAATCAAGGAAGATGTTGAGGAAAACACTTTGTGTTTCTGCAAAGCATTTTTAAAGGTTTATTGTCTGTAGATGATGCCAGTTTTGTTGGTGGCAACAATACAGGTTGAGCATTCCCCAACCCCAAAATCTGAAATCTGAAATGCTGCAAAGTCCCAAACTTTTTGAGTACTGACATGATGCCACAAGTGGAAAATTCCACACCTGACCTCATGTGACAGGTTGCAGTCAAAATGAAGTCAAAATTTTGTTTCATGTACAAAATTATTTTGAAATATTGTATAAAATTACCTTCAGATTATGTGTATGAGGTGCATATGAAACAAAAATGAATCTTGTGTTTAGACCTGGGTGCCATCCATAAGATATTTCATTATGTATATGCAGATATTCCGAAATCCAGGACATTTCTGGTCTCAAGCACTGTGGATAAAGTTTACTCAACCTGTAGTGACAAGTAATTCTTCTTTGGGTGGGGTATTCAAGGACCTAGTTTCCCCTGATGTCCACATATTAATTTTTTCATCATTCCTTTTCTTTCATTGCCCAGTAAAGAAGTACCACTTAAGCTATATGTGTACTTACTCTCCCCAATTTCCTGAGGAGAAGCTTACAAGTTATTACTTAAGATGGTGACTTCCCTGCTCATCTTTCCCACCCCCAATATTTCATTTTTTCTAACATTTCAATTTGAACAGAATAATAACAACATAATAAGAACAGAATGGAAGGGGTTTTGGACAACAAAGATAGTGGTATAAAGTCATATCCTTAGGCCATCTGAGCATAAGTTTCAAAAGTGAGTAACTGGGGTCAGGAACTGACTGGAAGGGGCATACGAAACTTTCTGGCATAAGCCGTGTGAGTTAAGTGCAAGAGTTGACTTTCCAGTGGACTTTTTTCCACAAATACCCATTGCTGCACCACTTAGATTCAACAACTGATGTTTAATAAACTTGCTTTGTCACAGCTTTCCACTGACCTATCCATCTACCCATCCATCAATTCCTCTCATTTACTTCATGTGCTTCAAAGTAAGTTGCAGACATCAGTAAGTGCCCTAAATACTTGAGCCTGCATATCATCAACTTGAGTTCATGTTTATTCTTGTTTATTCTTTTGGGGTAAATTTTATGTACAAAGAAATGCACATATCTTAATGTTTTATTCAATGTGTATTGACAAATACACACCTGTATAGCCAAATACTTAAACAACTCACACAGCTTATGCCAGACAGTTTCCTACTACCCTTCCGGGTCAGTTCCTGACCCATGCTATTCACTTTCAAAACTGTATGCTCGATGGCCTGAGGATGTAACTTTTTACTATTATATTTATTGTCCAAAACCCCCTTTCATTCTGTTGTTGCTAATTGCCACAATTGAAAAAAAAAATGTTTTTCTGGATTTAAAGACACAATAGTTTGTAGGTGGCAGAAACAATATTTTAATAAGGAAATAATCTAAATTTTCTTCCCTTAAAACATATCTTGAATTGAGTTTTAGGTAGACCCACACTGCAGCCTCACCCTTACTTTATGATAGATTTTGATTTCAAGGGCAGCCTCATTTGGCTCAGTCAAAAGGGGTTTATTTCTCCAAGTCTAGTGGGTCCTCATTTAGTATTCGTCTTAGTCTGTTAGGGCTGCTATAATAAAATATCATAAACTGGGTAGCTTATAAACAACAGAAATGTATTTCTTAGAGTTCTGAAGACTGAGAAATCCAGGATTAAGGCACCAGCAGATTTGGTATCTCATGAGGCCCCATTATCCTGATTTATAGATGGCAATGGCATCTTCTCACTGTGTCCTCACACAGCAGAAGGGGCAAGGCAGCTCTCTTGGGCCTCTTTTAAAAAGGGCATGGATTCCATTTGTGAGGGCTTCACCCTCATGACCTAATCACCCCCTAGTGGCTCCTCCTTTGAATACCATCATACTGGTGATTAGGTTTCAACATACAAAGTTTGAGGACACACACATTGACCATACTCATTTGGTATGAACCCATATGAAACATACTCATTTGGTATGAACCCAGAAAATCAGGTTTGTTTCTTTGGTTTCCTTGCTTTGATGCCTTTTTGTTGTTGGACATGCCACAACTTTCTTAGACCTTGGTTTCCATATCTGAACAGTAACAGGGTTAGGCGAAATGATCTCTTGAGGTCTCATCTAAATTTGAAACGCAATACTTTTTATGGGAAGGGAAGCTGTGAAGATCTGAGAAGAAAAAAAATAATCTCTATGCTCCAAAGACTATGCTTCACATAAAGAGCTCATCGATATTTTTTAGTTAAAGATAACAAATGTTACTGCAGTTTGGTAAATTATTCTAGCTTAAGTGTTCTTGGAACAGCTGGTTTCTGTTTAAAGTTTTTTGCACTAGCAAATCATACTTCAAATTATAACACAAAGTTGTTTCCAATGAATGACTATAAAGAGAAGCCTGTCTAATATATTCATTTTTTTTTCATCTTGTTTATACCTCTTGGGAGAGTTTTTTTGACAGGATTTGGGATACAATTGTCAGAAATCTGTTCTCCCTAGAGCCACCTCTGAGTCACTTCCACTATTTACGGAACAGCAACTGTGAAGAGTGGAATCATGTTTAGACTTTTTTTTTTTTTAACAACACATGATAAATGTCTTTGGGAGCTTATGTAATATATTCCAGTGTCTTCAGTTTTCAGAAGAGACAGAGTCCAGGAAGCAGCTTTTTAACCTTTGCACAGCTTGGAAACATGTTCCTGAGTCTTAGGATCGTAGATTGTCAAGGGAGTAATTTGAGTAAGGTTTTAACTGCCTTTGAAGTTAGAGCTGTTCTGTCCTGGAAAGTGTTTTTTATATTAAACATAAGATTTCCACTTCATCTTATCTGCTACCTTGCAAAATGAACTTTTTTCCTTGGGCCTGCTCTTCTTTGCTCATATTTAGAATTCCAGAACATTGGCCAAGCATGGTGGCTTAGGCCTGAAATCCCAGCACTTTGGGAGGCCAAGGCGGGTGGATCACCTGAGATCAGGAGTTCGAGACCAGCCTGGCCAACATGGTGAAACTGTGTCTCAACTAAAAATACAAAAATTAGCTGGTCGTGGTGGCGCGTGCCTGTAGTCCTGGCTACTCGGGAGACTGAGGCAGAAGAATTGCTTGAACCTGGGAGGCAGAGGTTGCAGTGAGCCGATCACGCCACTCCAGTCTGGGTGACAGAGTGAGACTCCATCCCCCTTCCCCCCACCCCCCCAAAAAAAAGGAATTCCAGAACCTCATTGGGTGGTTGTATTGCAAGGCACTCTACACAGAAGTCTCTGTCTCTGAGAGAAGAATGGAGTTTTAGGATGGGGGTGTATTGTTTATTGTTTCTTATCCCTGAAAAGTTTCCATCTTCTTTTCTTGATCTTGGTTCATTCCCTATGCCCAGGCTTCTGCTTCATTCATCAAGCTTTCGTTATGCAACCAGTGAGTAGGCCTAGAAAGTCCTGCACATGTTATGTGGCCCACCTCTCTCCTGGACTAGGAAGGATAAGGCAGTGAGCTTCTGCAGGGTGAGTCTCCAGAGTACTTTTCCTTTCAACCTGCTGCTGAAATTGAAGCCTCTAAGGATACCAGTTGCGTTTTCACGGCCATCTTTTTATTCTCCTCACTAGGAAGGCTGAAATGAGTGTGCTTGTGAGTGCATCAAGGGAGTCGAATTTAGATAGCAGGTTTTGCTCCTGCTTGAATCTCAAATAGTAAAAACTAAGAATTTTTATAAAAGTAGGTTTTTGTCATTCCACAAAACAGATAAGTTATTAAAAGTACATTAGCAAATAATCCTAACACAAACCGTTTTTTAAGAGAGTGCCTGATATGAAAACTTGTCAAACATGTCAATTCTATTTCACACACAAAAAGTACTTATTTTCTCTGTCAGTAGCACAGTGAAACAGCATGGTTAATGGGAAGGGGAAGAGTTTTTGAGATGGCTACATAAATAGAACATAGGACAGATATATACTAAAATACTTTAAAAATAATGTCCCTATTGATTTTTTTAATTTGATGGTTTAAATTCAGTCATGTTTTTGTTAAGTACCATTGAGGTACTCAGAGCTATTTTATTAAGAAACGACATGGGCTGGGCGTGGTGGCTCACGCCTGTAATCCCAGCACTTTGGGAGGCCGAAGCGGGCAGATCACAAGGTCAGAAAATCGAGACCATGCTGGCTAACACGGTGAAACCCCATCTCTACTAAAAAAATACAAAAAAAATTAGCTGGGCCTGGTGGCGGGCGCCTGTAGTCCCAGCTACTCGGGAGGCTGAGGCAGGAGAATGACGTGAACCCAGGAGGCAGAGCTTGCAGTGAGTTGAGATCTTGCCACTGCACTCTAGCCTGCGCAAGAGAGTGAGACTCTGTCTCAAAAAAAAAAAAAGAAACAACAAAACTAATTGCCTGTGGCAACTGAGGAATATAGATAAGAAAATTTTATTTAACTTTTCCCCCTTAATTTTCTCATTACATTAGCTTGAAGAATTTACAGCCCAGTTTTTTCTTTTTGTATATCCTCAAGTCCTAAAGTGGCCCTGAAGCCACTCAGAAATTGGCCCCAGTTTTTTTCCCAGAAGCATGTATTGTCTGACTTGTATTTCCTTTGAGTATTGTTCGCAAGTCCAGAATTACTCGCTCTCAGGGAGGGTCGGTCTGTTCCAAGAATTTTATGTGCTACATTGGCGGTGTCCATATTTTCAAGTCACAGCATTGGGTAGTAATATATGTACAAAGCTTTACATTAAAAAAAAAAAAAAACCTTCCAATTAAGACTTTAGTTTTCATGAAATAAATTATAGTGACTTTAATATTTTAATAAGCTGTCTCCCTAAAAAAACTTATAACAGCAATTATTCCATCTTATTACTATTTGACTTAAAAAGAAGCTAGGAGCCAAAAAGAAGCGGGGAATTTAAAGAATTACAAATAATCCTTTTAAAGAGTAAAGACTTTTTAGTTATAAAGTTGACAAACACTTCAAAAACTCAACATAGACAAACATCCTTTCATTGTTGGTATTCAGAATGGATTGCTCTCTGTTTAGCATGTTAAAAGTTCTAAAATTATCTTTAAGGCCTTTTTTTTTTTTTTTTTTTTTTGATAAGCACCAGCCAAGCAGCATTAGTGGGCAGGAAGGATGATGCCTGAGGTTAGAAATGTTCAACTGCAACATTGATTTGTGTCTGTCTCTCTCCCTCTCCCTCGCTGGCCTTTTTCTCGTTAATGAGGACTAGAATGTTTCCACATCAGTTAACTGCCTTCATAAAGCACCAGAAGGTCACACCAGCTCCAGACTGATCCTTTTCTTTGTGCCTATAATATAATTGGCTGATTGTGCGGGTGATGAGCGCCCCCTCCCCCAGCCCGGTCCCAGCTCCATGTTCCTAAGCCTGCCTCACTGGTTTCGGAGGACTGGAGAGCAGCTCAGCTCTCTAGCTGCGCGCTTCCCGGCACAGGCAGTGCCACTGCGCAGGTTGATCAGCGAAACAGCATCCATTTTAATCTGCGGGGAGCCCCTGCCTTACCAGGGCGTTCTCTCCGCCCGCCAGTGGATGCTCCGCGCCTGCCCTCCGCAGCCTCGCTCAGCAGTCCTGCGTTGGGGTCTGCGCCCTAGGATGCACTGAGATGGTACATCAGGATAACTGCTCGTATCAGGTAAAATTTAAAGCCTGATTCTGAGGCCGGCATCCTTTGGGAGAGGAGGCCTTCCTCTTCCAAAGCAGCAGGTTGCCTCTTTCCGGATATTCAAGGGATTTTGCCATCCTCTGCGCCTGGCCTTCATCACATACAGTATCTGAATTGTAATTAGGTTTTCTGGGGAGTAATGGGGCAGAAAACACTGCTTCCTTGGCCTTTAAAGCATTCGTGAAATTCACGGAGGTGATTTGTGCTTTGCATATTCTGTATGTCTGCAAATAAGAGGAATTGCTTTGGACTGTAATTTGAATTTAAGGGAATTTCAGAGGAAAATCTGTTTGGAATCTCACATCGATAACATTGGAAAACGTAATTTTTGCTCCTTGCATAGGATGTGAGTTGCTTTACATCCAGCTTTTAGGACTGTCTTTAAGAAATTATGTAAATAGATAGTCGCGATTGATAATCTTAGAAATTTTCAAAAATCACCCAGTATGCACTTGATGTTTAAAGTTGCACTTGTGTGTCTTTCTGAACTTATTTTTACTAGTATGTTGTTTTAATTGGTTGGTAAATAAGCATTAAAGTATCAACATGCATCAAAAACTCCAAATAGAAAAATCTTAGTAATGCATATTCATTTGTATGGTAATTTTCTACTGGAGTTATGAATTAGACACTTAGACGATTGCAAAAGATCGGCTCTAGAGTGTTTAGTAACTCCTTGTTAGGACTTGGACTGTTGAGGCAACATTGAAAGTATCTTTGTTGAAAACAGACAGCAAGAATGTTCTCAGAGAAATTGCTCTTTGCAGCAGCAGGCACGGCTGGTCCAAATCCTGGAGAGTTAATATTGGGATATTACTCAACTGACTGAGTTTAGAAGCTCTGAGAGACCAATTCTCTAACTTAACAATGCCTCTTCCTTGTGTGAGGTAGGTTACCTGAGACAAGCAAATGTTTCTCATAAGGTCAGATTTCACAGTGGTAAATATGTGCAGGCGAAATAGTGCATTTCACAAGACTCAAGGCAGTGGTTTCTCAGCTAAGTAACATGTGCCTATAAAATGTATTTATATACTTTGTCTTGCTTAATAACTAGAAATTTGTACTTACAGATTTATTTTATAGTATTTTCATTTTATGGTACATTTAGGGCCATAGATCCTAAATATCCAGCTTCATGCTTCACCGTAATTCTTTCCACGAGAAAGGGGTCAGAGATGCTGAGAAAACAACCAACATGTCACTTAGACATAATATAGAACTTGAGGGTAGGGGATGTCAAGTATGTATGGAGAGCCTAATCTACACATGGCATGGCTCCAGGTGATTGAATTACTATAATAATTAAAATAACTTTCTCTTTTCAAAGAAGCTATTTACTTTATTTTTGAAGGGCAAGCTACTATAAGATTATTCTCTATGTCTTTTCATTAGGTTTAACATAAAAGCATTGTGTTCGTAGGTTGAAAATTGGTCAAATATCAGCAATTTCATCTGGAGAAAAGGGGTTATGTTAGCATTCTGCTTCTTCCAAAGGAAGATAAATTGATTTTATTTTACATGAGCTGCAATATATAACAGTGTCATTACGCGTTTAATAGTTTTGAAGTATTTATTGCTTTTCCACAATAAAATTAAGTGTATTGGTTGGGTAATAATGGTCAATAGATTCTGCATCTGCATGGGATTTTATAGTAGAACTACCTACATGTGTGTGTTCTTTTGAAGCGCTCTGTCTTTATACATAGCTCAACAAAACAGAAACATTAACCTTGAAGCCAAATCTTAATCCCACTTAGAAACCTTCATTTTAGAACCCAGCTGGCACCACATGCAATTGGATTCAGAAAAGGTGCTTTCTCTAAGTCCTTAGCTTGATGTTTGTAGTCACTGATGATATCTGCAGTTGAATGGCTTTCGGAAACTTCCCCACCATTTTACAAGGACTTACTTATTTTTTGAGGATGATATTGCAGTGGTTAAAAGCAAATTTCTTAGGTTAGCATTTTTAGTCGGTTGATAGAATTTATTTGAAATATTGATTCCTTTTCTCCCATAAATGATATACACCAAGATTTCTTAATGGATAGTTCATGAATGGGGGCTTCAGGGACCATTCCCCTGAAAATTGCATGCACATTTTGGTGCTTTTGTATAGATGTGCATCATTGTTGTTGTGGTTGTTATTGTCATCATAATTACAGCAATAATAGCCTTCTATGTGCTTTACCTACCCCTGCCCTTGCCCACACTCCATAGTCTATTTTCAACACAGTTTCCAAAATGAGCTTTTAAAACTGAAGACAGATCATGTCCCATATCTCAAAAATTTTAGTTTATCATCCTGCTCAGAGTAAAAATCCAAGTCCTCACAGGGCTTTATATCAGCTCATCTCTGCTTCCTCTTGGACTCCTCTCCTACATTCCTGATTTCCTCCACTACCTTCCCACCATGCTGGGCTGGCCCTGCACCTGCTATTCCTTCTGCCTGGCATGCACCCCTACCTCCCCTACCCACCCCCCTCCCCGCCTCACTGTGTAGGGTTGCCAGATTTAGCAAATAACCTACAGCGTTTGGGACATACACTAAAATATTGTTCACTGTTTATCTGAAATTCACATTCAACCAGGCATCTTATATTTTACATCTTATACATATTTACCTTATATTGTCACCTCTACCCCCATCCATTACTCTCTCACTTTCTGCGAGTGTTTGCTCAGATGTCACTTCTAGGTGAAGCCTTATCTGGATATAATCTGTAAACTTCCAGCTCTCCAGTTCTATCCCAATATTTCTATCATGCTTCTCTATTTTTTTACTTATCATTTATCACCATTTATCATAGTACATATTTTACTTAATTATTTGTCTATTTTCTAGCTCCCTCACTCACATCATGAGGGCAGGGATTTTATCTTTGTTCTATCTGCTTTCCCAGTGCTTAGAATAGGTCCTCAAGTAATACGGATGGATATGTCTACTATTTGTAAAATTGACTAACAAAAAAGGCATTGTAAGGCCGGGCGCGGTGGCTCACGCCTGTAATCCCAGCACTTTGGGAAGCCGAGGCGGGCGGATCACGAGGTCAGGAGAAACCATCCTGCTTAACACAATGAAACCCCGTCTCTGTTTAAAAAATACAAAAAATCAGCCGGGCGTGGTGGCGGGCGCCTGTAGTCCCAGCTACTCGGTAGGCTGAGAATGGCGTGAGCCGGGAAGGCGGAGTTTGCAGTCGAGATCGCGCCACTGCACTCCAACCTGGGTGACAGAGCAAGACTCCGTCTCAAAAACAAAAAAAAAGAAAAAAGGCATTATCAACATTCTATGGCACTGTGGTTTCTTATTTTATGACTTTCAGTCCTACGCCTTCCCCTCTTCCACCATTAACCTGCACTGTTTTCATTGTGTGTGGGCTGATTATCTCTCCCCTTATTTCTTGTTAGTTTTCTCATCTGTGAAATGGAGACTTTCCCAGTTAACTTCCTGGCATGATTGTTGCCAGGTTCTCTGCCAGAGGCTGCCTTTCTGCATAAACAAGTCAGTTATCATGAATTAAGAGCTCCCTTCTTCTTGTGTCATTTCTTCTGAGCACATCAGGGGTTCAGTGAGGATTGTTCAGCGGCCCAGGGAAACCGTGTCTCACTTCATTTCCCAGTTGTATCTTGCTAATATGTAGAAATACAATGGATTCTTATACATTGCTTTTCTAAATGGATGGCTGTTTTGAAAAAGAGAGCTTCGCTGCTGCCAAGAGCCCGAACACCCCTGTTTGAGCAAGGGTTTGTATGCACTGTTCTTTGAACAACTTAAACCAAGGAGGAATAAACAGAAGGAATTCTCCTACAGAATTTTTCATGGTGGTTTTGTTTCGTTTTTAAAGGTGCTCACATTGTCGTCATCTTCATATACTTTTCTTCCTCACAGGATTTATTTTAGCAAAGAGGTTACTGAGGCATGTGTTGTCATTTTTGGTCATAGCCCTGTTAAAAGATAGAGCTATTGACCTCCATTTTCCAGTCTTGGGAGGAAGCCAATCTCTTCAGGAAAGAAATCGCCCACAACTTCAGGCCTGGCAGCCTTCAAGAGGCCAAATTTTTCTAAATGGTTTTTGATAGACAGCTTAGGAATATTGTAAACTTGAATGCACAAGTTTAGGTCGAAGGGTCCGTTTTGCTTAAAAGCTCTTAAATATTTTTTCCCCCTTTCCTGGAGTGGGGTTTTGGGGTAAGTGTGTATATAAAAACAATGACGTGCTTTCATACCTTTCTTGCCATTGCTTAAATTCCCTTATGACCGCCTCAGATATAGATCACACTCTGACATTCTTAGCTACTGTGGGAATGGAGACTTGAAGAAGAAAAAGTAAAATAGTGTGTGAATAACACTCATCTTTTTCCTCCCTTGGGAGCATAAAGAGTCCCTTCTTCAAACACATGCCAGGTCATGAGAAGCACGGTCAGAAATCTTTAATGCCTCCCTGTGTTCCTTAGGATACATTTCAGACTCCTCTGCATGGCCTTCAAGGCCCGACATTTGTTTCTGAACCCTGTGCAGAAACGCTTCTTGCTCCAGACCCTTTACTCCTGCCTTCACACTGCCATCAGTTCTTAGCTGCAATGCCTCAGGCTGAGATGTCACCTACCCACACACCACCTGCTCCCACCCACTGCAGGCTAATGCAGCTTTCAAGGCTCAAATGCCACCTCCTTCAGGAAACTTTTACCACTTATTTCTCAGTCCAGATTTCTCCTTCTCAGTACATTTTGTTTTTACTTGTATTAGAACCCATTTACAACTATTTACATATAGGTCTGTCTCCTCCATTAGATGACAAGCGCCTTTTTTTTTTTTTTTTTTTTTTTACGGAGTCTTGCCCATAAAGACTCCACGCCCAGCTAATTTTTTGTATTTTTAGTAGAAACCAGTTTTCACCATGTTGGCCAGGCTGGTCTCAAACTCCTGACCTCAGGTGATCTGCCCACCTTGGCCTCCCAAAGTCCTGGCATCACAGGCGTGAGCCACCGCGCCTGGCTGACAACAGGCTTCTTGAAGACAAGCGACCTTCTTTAAATTTTCACAAGTCTCTGCCTTGTACACAGAGTATGCGTTCAATAAATGTTTGTTGGATTGAATGGCACTTTATGCAATTGTTGCTGTTCTGAGTCTCTAGGATCAAGGTTTCCCATCGTAACCCCAGAGATAAGCTCAGATCCGTATATTGTAACAAGGAGTTGGTGAAGCTGACCTCAGAAGTCCATGTACCTGGCTTCTCAGCCTCTTGGCCAGTTGCCAGCACTTTAAACATTTCTTGTGCCAGAATGGGGGATGCAGTGCAAGGCACAAAATAAATGAATCACTGGGATGCATAGACATTCCAGCCTTCCCAGAGACAATGCATTAAGAAAATACCTCTATGCCTACTTACTCATCCAGAGAATTTTCCCAAGATGAACCTCATGGTCTATCCCCAAGTGCTTTGCAAATACTCATTTCCAAGCTGCCTTTCTTACTATAATGAGTTTTGCAAAGTTTTAATACATCCATCTGCCTTATAAAGGGATAATTTTACTACCGCATGGAATATCAAAGTTTTCTGTGGCCAAATGTTTCAGCCCAATTGAGGTATCATACCCAGCACGTAAAGTAAAAGACACCCTATGTTGCTCTTAAATGATAAAACTAGGGAGTATATCAGTTTAAGTAGTACATCAAGATATTCTTAAAATTCTTGTTGGAAAAAGTAGTAAACAGCCTTTTATGCGCAGATTCTAGTGGGTCATTTAATGGTTAACAAAAGAGAGCAAATATATTCTATCCCTATCGACACCAGGACAAGTGAGGACTAGTCTCTCAATCCCTTCTTCCTGTGACTGAGAAAACAAGGTATCAAATTTGAGTTCAAGATTCCACCCAATTTAAACCTGGTTTCATCCACAGCAGGGAAAAAGATATTAGAATGGAAAAGGGAATTTCAAAGCATTTTAGTGCTCTATGTGATGGAGGCTTTTAAATATAAGTTCAATAAGACAATTTTCTGTTTTAGTCTATACATCTTTTTATGGGGAATTTTTTTGCTATAGTTAATAGTGCTGAAGAGTACTTGGTCTTCATTGTTTTGCCTGTTTAAAGTATAATTATGTTCTGCCTTGTTGAGATATAGTTCTGTTTTTCCAAAGAGGTAGTAACCTTTGAAATCAATAAAATAATTTTGGTGATAAATTTATATGCATTTTTTTTTTTAGCTTAGATGACTGGAAATCTAATTTATATGCTTTACCACAAAAGGAGCACAATGATAAGAGCCCCACATGGAAAAAAAAAAATTAGCAGGGCTTCACTGTGGGCCTGATCTGAAATAGAAATTTAGTACAAGCACATCATTTCTATTTAAAGTAGCACGTGGGCCTCAAACTTCATGATTCAGACTTCGAGTGATTTTAAGAAGTACATATGTGAAACATATTTTAATCCAAAGGTCTAGTATTTATTCTTGGAAAGGATGGTGGTGATGGGGGATGGGAAGGAAATGGGGCATCTCTGTGGAAAATATCACATTGCATTGATGTTTGCTTGAAAGTAGAGACTCCCTGTTCATGCACATACATACACACAAATATATAAAATATTGGGTAACTAATCGCAATTTTACATACAGAAGCCCAACATTAATAGAGCCATATCCCATTGGAGTCATATCCCATTATTTATTTATATTCTCTATACCAAGGGAAAGTATTGGACTTAGTATTCCCCTGTGCACTATTATATAGGAGCATCAGAAACTACCAAGCTTCCTGAAATAGAAAGTAATTTGACAAAACTGCTTGAATTCAGAAGAAAACAACCATCAGAGAGGCCTAAGTGACAATCAGTGTAGGAAAGCCATTAATGGGGAAAGAACACACAGATAAACATAATGAGGACATTATAATTGGTTCTACTTGGAAGCTGTACGATGGTCATCAGAGTGACCGTAGTTGAGTTTCTCGTGCTCAGTTTTAATTGAACAGGAAGATTTACAGCTATGACCCATGATCTTTTAGATGTGGGAAAACGTGTGACACTCTGTCTACTCCCAACACTGCCACATCCCCACCCCATACTTTTAATACCATTATTTTAATTTTTAAAAAATCTATACAGCAAAGTCCTTTAAATGGCCTGCATATTTTCATGGCTTTTCTAGCTGTCAGAATACTTTAATTGAAAAGCAAACCAAATTTAGATGAACTTTGCACAGAAGAAAAAAATTATTTGAAAAGAAGTTATAAATCTAGTACATGGAATATGGATGTTAAGGCCGAGGAGAAGGCAGTGGGAGATGAAGGGTTAATCAGGATGAAATCAAGTTTCCATGTATGAATAGGAAAATCTTTTGACAGTGCATAAGTGATCTCCCAGTAATGTGGTCAGTGTTCTCAGAGTCAATAATTTCCACCAGTGGCCGATAATGATCATTTAAAAGCATTAACTCACGTGAGCAATGTGACTTGCAATTCAGATCATGGCTCAACAGGAAACCGAAGCTCTTCATGCTAGTCCTTGAAATTCAGAGCAGGAGTGGGAGGAGGCTTTTTCAACCTCAGGGATTCTAAGTGACTGTGCGTAGGTTTTCTGAGGGAGAGCACTAGTAACTGGGCCCATCTTATGCCTGGACAGTTCATTCTAGAGAGGGTAGCAGCAGAAGAGGTACTAGAGACCATCCCCATAGAAAGATAGGAGTGACTGTCTTCCCATTTGCAAGCTACTGCCAAACCATCAGGCATTACATTCAGCTCAAGTCTCTGCCAAGGTGGTGTTTGGTTTTGTGTTTTCCTTGCCTGTATTCATCTGGACCACATGGAAGTGAAATTAATTACAGTGTTGATCCCAAGCATGTGTCAAGGTCTTGCCACCCTGCCTGGAAATGTGGCCTGAAATAGAGGGATAATGGCTTATAATGATTTTTTTTTTTTTTTTGCAAGTTCTAGAGCAACCCTTCTACACTTTCTGATTCAGTGGTTCTGGAGTGGAACTGGAGGGCTTACATTTCTAGAAAGCTCCCAGTGCTGTTGATAATCTGGTTAGAGAACACACTTTGAGTAGCAAAACTCTAGAAAGTTTCACAGATCAGTGATGCCACACATAATAGGAAACTCTCAGATATTTTAAGCTGGCATAAGCTATCCTGAAAATGGTGGCACAGCTCGATCTGGAAAGGGTTTGGGCTGTGAGCCTATCTATGTGCTGAGCTTCTTTAGGGAGGGTGCACAGTGATGTCACCACCACTGAGAACTGCGCTCAACCTCTTGCATTCATGTTTCAGGAGCAGATGTTCTATCACTTGTCTCTGTATAGTGCTTGTTAGAGAATCATTTATGACAAAAAAGGAGCTAGCAGATAGAGGAGTGGGATGGTCTTTTAGTATTCTCAGTACTATTCCTTGTTGCTGTTGTTTCGTTGGGAAATTTCTATCTTGAATTTTGAGGTGCCTTTCTCCAAAAGATAATATATTATCAATGTATGTGTATATACATATGTATGTATATCATTACTATATTACTAGTACAAATATATTAATTTGTATGTATATATACATAATCATGAGAGTTCAGTTTTTCTCATTTTAATTATGTATTTAAGCCCACTCTGTTAAAATTAAAGTAAAAAGATATTAGTAATTAGGCATATCATTTTATGTATCTTACTGAGTCTTGCAGCCTCTAAATTTTTATAATTTCATCCATGTTAGCTATCGATTGTAGGTTGCTAAGTGGACTAGGATATTAACCCAGATAAGAATGAATTCACGTAGCAGCTGAACCCCAAGTGGAGTGGACTGAGGTCTGGAAATCAGTACAGTCATGGAGCCAGGAGCAGAATACTGCTTTGCTGCTACTGTGAAAGCCATTTTTACGGTCTTTAGAGCTTTTCAAACTCTGGTCTGCAGAGTGAGTGGGGTCTGCAGGGTCCTAGGGCTTCCTTTCCACAGAGCTTTCCTGAGAGGCTGTGCTGGGGCTGGGATAATAGGAGACTAGAGCATCCAGGTGGGGCATGGTAGCCCTCCTCATTCAATCAAAGCAGACCCTTTTTTCCTTTTGAACATATGTGAGTTCCACAGAAGATTTCAGTTGAAAAGCACTATTAATGTTTCCTACTGTGGACAGCATTTAGAGGAAACATTTTAAGCAGCGCGGTCATATTTCCTCTGTTCACGTACTTAGTCAACAGCTCTTCATTGTGCGCTTATCGTGTGCAAGGCAGTGTTCTACATGCTATGGGGTAAACAAGATGAATAAACACAAATCCCTGTCCCCTTAGAAAAGAACTTGAAACCACAGTGGCTGTTGGAAAGAAGCAACGGTGGCGCTAAAAGACACCAGGTAAACTGGAAAGGAAAATTCATCGTATAGCGTACTAGGTCCTGACATCAGTGAAGTAGCTTCCATTTCATTTCTTGAGGCTTCATCAGGAAGAGATATGCGACAATACGTGCTGGGTGTTCCAGATGTATGATTTGGAAAATGTTGATTCAGCTCTTGATATTGTTATACAGGGAGCTGTATTAGTCCATTCTTACACTGCTATAAAGAAATACCTGGCCAGGCGTGGTGACTCACGTCTGTAATCGCAGCATTTTGGGAGGCCGAGGCGGGTGGGTCACCTGAAGTCAGGAGTTCGAGACCAGCCTAGTCAACATGGTGAAGCCCCGTTTCTACTAAAAATACAAAAATTAGCTGGGTGTGGTGGTGGGCGCCTGTAATCTCAGCTACTTGAGAGGCGAAGTGGGAGAATCGCTTGAACCTGGGAGGCAGATGTTGCAGTGAGCCAAGATTGTGCCACTGCACTCCAGGCTGGAGATTCTATCTCAAAAAAAAAAAAAAAAGGAAATACCTGAGACTGGGTAATTTATAAATAAAAGAGGTTTAATTGGCTCATGGTTCTGCTGGCAGTACAGGAAGCATGGTGGGGGAGGCCTCAGGAAACTTACAATCACAGCAGAAGGTGAAGGGGAAGCAGGTACATCTTCACATGGCCAGAGCAGGAGGAAGGGAAAGAGGGGAGAGGTGCTACACACTTTTAAACAACCAGATCTCATGAGAACTCTTATCACCAGAGCAGCATTAGGGGGATAGTGCTAAACCATTAGAAACCACCCCCATGATCCAATCGCCTCCCACCAGGCCCTACCTCCAACATTGATGATTACAATTGAACATGAGATTTTGGTGAGGACACAGATCCAAACCATATATCTGGAGCTCTGCTAGATTTGTCTGTGTTGAACTCTCATCTTTAAAAGCTACACTTGGATGGGCGTGGTGCTTCATACCTGTAATCTCAATACTTTGGGAGGCCGAGATAGGAGGATCACCTGAGCCCAGGAGCTCAAGACCAGCCTGGGCAACATAGTGAGATCCTGTCCCTACAAAAAAAATTAAAAATTATCCATGCATAGTGGTGCACACCTATAGTCCCAGCTACTCAGAAAGCTGATGGGAGTATCACTTGACCCTGGGAGGTCAAGGTGGCAATGAGCCATGATCATGCCACTGCACTCCAGCCTGGGCAACAGAGCAAGACCCTGTCTCAATAAATAAATAAATAAATAAAAGCTATACTTGATTATTTTATTGGGCACAATTATTTCTTACAGAGGCGACCAGTGTGGGATGGTCTGGCACACCCATTTAGAGTGTGAGCCGCAGAGGCAGAGAGCCCATGTTCATCTTCCTTAACCTCACTGAGCTCTTTCATCTTGCTGTAAAACACAACTGATAGTAATATCTACTCCAAAAGATTATCGAGAGGATTAAAGACATATGTAGGAGGCGCATATAAAGTGCCTGGCACATAGTGACGCCTCCCTCAATAAAGGGTAGCTATTGTTATGTTAATATATGCCAGGTAAGAAGATGCCTGCTTCCTTCATTTTAACTAACCTCCTTTGGCAGGATTTAACATATACAGGGTCCTTCAAACAAGAGCATACTTTAACCCCAAAGTCTTAGCCTTAGTGAATTCTGCTGTATTTTGAGTACCTGCACTGGGCACTGGGAGCAGCAGTCTGTGGCCAGCATTGCCACAGCCCCGGGAAGCATTCTGGGCTGCCTGCATGCAGACAGCGGGACCCCCATCTGAAGTGAGGGTCCTGGGGTTTGGAGGAGAGTAAGACAAGGGAGATCTTTTCCAGAGAAAACCCTGCCCAAATGCAGATGTGGTTCATGAGAGACAACTTGTTACTGTAACATCTGACAAACATGCAATTAATTCTTTTCGGAACTGAGGTGGGGCAATGAGAATGGAGTAAAGGGAAGATTTCACTTTGGCTCGGGGCTACAGAGGGAAGTATTTCCTTTATAGAAGTAGGGCTATTATAAACTACCTTGAGACACATTTATGCCACAAGTCTTCTACAAATTGAATTTAAAAAAATGTGGAGAGAAATAAGTAGACACTGAAGGTGAGCATGTCAGCAGAGGTTCAGATGCCAAAAGGTTATCTTGAATGGCCTTTTTGCTTTTAGAACTCTGTTCTTAACAGTGTTGTGGTTGCACAAGAATCTATATTGGAAAATTTATTGACTGATATACTTGCTGCTTTCTATCTAAGCTTGTCACAGTGTAAGATGGTGTTGCTGAATGAAGGCTTGCCCTTTGAATTCTTTTCTGACCTATTTCTCCTGCAAACAGTAGCTTTATTTTTTGGAAATAAATAGTGGGCATAATTTGTAGTTTATGACAGTAGTAAGCTGATCCTGATGAGCGTGTGTTTGTGTGTGCACTTCTGCTTGTCTGCGTCTTGCAAAACATCCTCCAGCTGTGGGCCTTTTCCCTCTCTTTAGTAAAGCCTGTAAACAAAACCAGAAGCCATGGGAAAAGTGTAAAGAGAGCAGCAGAAAAGAACATTTGCTTTTGTGAAAAAGCCCGCCACTGGTTGACTTTTAAAGAAAAGTTGATGGATCTTTTTCTGTTGCCTATATTAATAGAACAAAGCGCTGCTCCTGGGCAGAAAGGGCCTCCTCTGTGTTGGAAGTGAGTTTCAGTCTCGTCCTGGAGATCCTACCAGATGAGACTTTTACATGTGATTTTAAGAAATGATCAGTTTAGGGGGAAAAAAGCAAACATCTGTGTTACAGGTCAGCCTTTAAATTATACTGTTTTCATTTTGTCATGGGATACCCAGCTTTTAACTCAGTAGTGAAGTCGGCTGGGCTGGAAGTTTTCACATCTATTTTTATCCCACACAATCTACCCCTGGTTCAGATTGCTAGTTTCCTCACAGAGCTCCAGTCCACACTCGGCCCTGAACAGGGGAGTTGAATCAGCGGGGCTGAAGCTGAGTGCCTCTCTTTTCCTTTCTTGGGAACAGGAAAGGTGCTGTGGAGAGGAATTGGGGCGGGATCATTCAGGGGAAGGTGACAGCAGATGGTTGGAAGGCCGGAGTCAGCAAGCCAAGTGTCAGGGGCAGAGTGAGCCTCAGAGAACAGCAGCTGCCCGGTGCCAGAGCAAGGAAAGGCCGGGGAGCTGGGCGGGGCGGTGTCTCTGGGGCAGAGCAGGGCAAGAACACACACGGCTGGGCACAGCCTCTTAGCCAGCTCTCCATGTCAGCATGAGCAGTAACCAGGGAACTGGGCAATTGGCATATCAGCCTATCAGAATTCATGGGAGGTTATTTCTTAAGTGAAATTCTAAAGAGTTAAAGGATGAATTTGGACAGTGATGGAATGGATGACATCATCAGTCAAGAATCCTCATTGGATATGGAGGGGAATTATAAAAAGGTAAGGGGGGAGAGCTCTTTTGTTTATAAACAATTGGACCATTTTTCTAACTGGAAGAAAGATCACCCTTGAGGAGTGGCCAAATTCCACATTCAGTGGCTATTGCCATAATATAGTCAGGAAAAACTAAATGCACAGAATCAAATGCATTAAACTAGGAAAGCTCTTTCTGCTTTTCCCAGCTTATATTCATTAATATGTTACAGCAGGAACTAAAACACACATGTTGTTATTCTGAAGTTGAAAAAATTCTATTATGCATTTAACTGCTAGGCAGGCTGTTTATGTGAAGGAATTTTTTAAAAATTACTGACGTATTTACGGTTCTCTGACAAAAAATAATTACTAGAATGTTTAACCTATTTTTCCAATTTTTTGTTTGATTTTATTGACAATGAAAACTATCAAGTTTCAGTTAACATGTTTGGGATTTTTAGAAGTTGATACAGTATCTGTTCATCTTTTGCCTGCCTTTTTTTTGAAAGTCAGTAAATATATTTTAAGAATGTTTTATGTGGTAATGTTCTGGTAATCACAGGCCCGAGTAAAAATAGCTTTAGTTATATGGGTGAGGTCATGAAATTAAACTACAAGTATATGCTTATCTGTCCACAGAAGCCTAAAACACACACTGTGTCCTTCCCTCTTCATTATTTGCCATAAGTCAAGTGTAGTTCACAACATGGCATAACGTGAAGAATAAAAGCTCTTGCATCATGGGCCTGAAAATGAAGACCCCTTTACCTCAGAGGCAAATATCAGTTAATGATAGAACAGTAAAACTTGCTACTTGATTTTTAATTTGATCAAATACATCACTAACTTTTTTCCCTGGAGCGAGATATAGAAAGAAGCTTCTGTCATGATAGAGCCTTACATATAGTAATGTAAAATCTAGTAGTTTATATCTTATATACATACGTGTGTGTGTGTGTGAGTGTGGGGACTGTTTTAAGTATATTCTGTACTTCCTCGAGCAGTTCACAACAGCTTATGTTCTTTCTCCAGAAGCTGAAACTTAAATATGTAAAAGAGGTTTCAGTGACCTGCCATGTTGCCCTTTGTGTTTTTCATCCCTTGTGATCCCCAAGACAGGAATGAGAACCCAAGGTGATAGTTCGCTGAGTCTTATAACCGTAACGCTTCTCAGCTGTCCGCTTCTACCGGAAGTGGTGTGCAAAAGATGCTTGGGACACTCTGCCATAAGAGCCAGATTGCTTATCCAACTCCGCAGAACAAGTGTAGCTATATCATACTTCTGCTGTTTTCAGTGTCAAAAAACTGGTCATGGTTTCCTCTGTCAAACTATTTCTCGAATAGAAAAGTATAGGTCAGTTTGCACTTAGGAAAAATGAAAGACATACCATTATTAATGCATTAACAATGAAGTCATCACCGCTGTAGTTTTCTTCTACTTAGAAACAGAGAGAGAACCCAGATGCCTGGAATAAGTGAGCAATGATACACCAGCAACCTGAGACAGGGCTGACTAAAGCTACAGACATGTAAGGCTCAAGGAGCTTTAAAACATCAACAACAACAAAACAGAATTGCACTGTGTAACCCATTATCTAACTAAGGCAGTAGAATGCCGCATATGATTTCAGTATCTGATAGGTTAGTAAAAAAAAAACTGCGAGATAAACCTTCTAGATGTGTGGAGTGCTCAGAGATCAGTTCATTGTGTTCCAGACCTTAAACATTGTTCTTTTCTCATTCCAGCCTTTTAAATACCTTTCTCAGGCAAAGTGCTTTCAAATTTTTATATGTATTGTGATTATTATGAAGACTTCATTATAATTATCCCTCTTTAAACCCACTCTTTATAATTTTACTATGAGCTTCTAGTGAAACAGGGCAACATATGCTTTTTTAAAAATATGAGGAATAAGAAAATAGTTACCTAGTCTAAAAATGACTTTCCCTATTAGAATCTTCCTTTTCTAATTATTTTCTCTAATGTTTTTGCTGTTTTGTTGGCTAAGTAGAAAATTAAATTAGATGCCATAAAGTGGGGCTCTGCAGGCTTTTTTGACCTTGCATTTATCAGTAAGATGGTTTTGAGTCCATGCCTGTAATATACATATATTTTATTCAGAAATAGCACCGACTACTATAAAATATAATATGTATATATAAAAGATATACATATGAATAGACATTTTAAAGAATAAAATGTTTAAAATATAAATATAAGTAAAAGTTGTAATTTTTTTTATATTGTGTGGTACTTTCACCCCATTTTGAGGTCAGTTGTCAAAAACAATTAAAAATTTGATACACCCCTGCTTAGGTACCATAGAATTCCCTGAACTAGTCGCACTAATAAATACCACATGTGTATAGGGATTATTTTACAGAGTTGTTTTGAAGTCAGACAAACAGCCTTCAAGGGGAAAGGTCACTTTCTGATGACTAAAATTAGATTCCACCAAAGCAAAGGAAGAAAAAGATTATGCATCTGTTCCTTTTCCGTGGGGAAGGTTTTGATTGTAAGAAAAATGTTTCATTAAGGACCTCTGGTTTATTCAGTAGTAATAGTAAAACTGCACTCAACAGAAAACAGATCGTAGTGTTTAAGAAGAAAAGTGCAGACCTTAGCAGAATCCGAGGTGTACGCGTTCAGCCCATTATTTCCCTGCCCTGCTGTGAGCAACTTCTGATCCCCTGATAAAGAACCACAGAGCTGATTGTCTTCAGGACCAACATGGTACGCAGCATCTAAGTCAGTGTCCTCATCCATTCCACCATCACTTACCAAGAGCCCTCTCATATTCCTGGCACTGTGCGTGGCGCTAGGATCACCAAAGGGGGACTGAGCTTTCCCTCCAGGAGCTGACAGCCCCAATGTGGGAGGCATTAAAGGAGCAAACCACATGATGCTGCCTGGAGTGTCCAGATAGCTGGTGTGGACTTCTAAAGTGTGCAGCCATTTAGATCTTTTCCTGCCCCAGGAATGTGTACCTTAAACACGAGAGTTGTTCACGTGTACATTCTTGGGGCAGGGAAAGATCTTAATGACACTAATGGAGAGAGAGAAAAGGAAATCGGGAAAATTTAATGTAGAATATGGCAGAAGACTGGCTCCAACTTTGTCCCAGAGCAGAGAAAATGCAGGGAAGCTGGTATTGCCTTCTGTTCCTAGGCCACTATGCACAGAATCAGGGAGCTGACAGCAGGGCGGTGAGTGGGCCCAGGGCCGGGCCAGCCGCTCGCTTTGCTTTGTTTCTCAGGGGTGCCGTCTCGAGTGTTGTGCATCCAATTATGGTGAAAGATTAGGGAGGACCCTGTGAAAAAATTAAAAGGCTGGAAGGAACAATATTTAAAGTGAAGCCACAGCTGCGCCTCATGTTTTTTTTAAAAGGTGAATGGAAATGACTGCTTGAGATAAACTGCAATAAACAGGAACACAGAATGCCAGCTGCCATTCCAGACAAGCGCTCTGCCCTCCCCACACAATTACTGAGGAAAAGCAGCCGTCGACCTCCATTAACCCTCACGTTTTCTTGCCTGCGAGGGCTGAATACGCTTGAAGAACCATGTTAAGTTACCGAAGGCTGGGACCTAGCCCCACCTCAGCCACCTGGGAAAAATCTCTTCCGCTTTGTGGGCCAGGGTCTCCTTTTCTTAAAAGGAAAGAATTAGCCTGATCGGTCTTAGATGTTATAAATGTAAAGCTCCCTGGCTCGTGGTTCAGGTTTCTTATCATATCACCCTGTTGGCACAGCTCGGTTAGCCAGCCTGGTCAGGGAGTGGGTTGTTTCAGGTAACTAGAATTTCCAGTGAAAGGCAAGTGTGTTAAATGTATTCTTGTTGTCACACACACATGCGCACAAACGTGAACACACATATGCATACACACGCCCCTTTCCATGTCATGGTCGTCTTCTCCAGCACTCTCTACTTTGTCTCTTTCCCTTCTCCTCGCTAGTTTCCATTAGGCTTCCAGTTCTCCTCATTTTCGTGTATGTGTATGGCTTTTTAAAAAATTGAGATATGATTCACACACATAAAAGCCACCATTTTAAAGTGTACACTTTGATGGTTTTTAGTATATTCATAAGGCTGTGCACACCATCGTCTAATTCCAGAATTTTTCGTCACCCCACAAAGAAACCCTGTACCCATCAGGAGTCACTCCCAAATCCTTTCTTCTCTCAGCCTCTGACAATCACTAATTCACTTTATGTATTTGTAAATGGACCTGTTCCAGATATTTCAGGCTCCTTTTCTCTCCCTTTCTCCATTCTTCTCACTACCTTCCCCACCCCTTCCTTTTAATAGTAATAACAGCTACTACTTTATAAATTTTCTCTCTGTGCCAGGCACAGCGCCAAGCACTTTCTATATAGTATTTCACTTAATTATTAAAATAACCAAAAAATAGATATTATTTCTTTTTGCAGAAGAAGAAACTGAGGCTCAAAGAGTCTCAGTAACTCGTAGTCATGTCAGAGTCAACGTGTTAAGCAGGGTCTTCGTGACTCTAAATCCTCCTCCCCACCTTCTTTCTGGCCATGAGTCTGTGTCTACCTCCCCTGGATCCTAGGTCCATTCTGACACAGAAGGTTGAGGACACCAGCTTCCTGGCTGCTGATTAAGGCTTGGCTGTTTCATAACCATGCAGTAAGTGTTTGGGACTGTTGTGTTCCTGACAGTGATACTGAATGACTGTGATGGGTTTCCAGGCTTCTAAAATGGCACCTGTTAAAAATAGGTTTGCCAGATAACACTGTCTTGGGCTAAAAAGTATTCTCTGGTAGGCAATCATGTGAGAAGTAGAATGAGCTCAGGTTCATTCCCAGCAGTTTGTGTTTTGGATATGGTGCTCGCAGAGGGGGAAAATCATTCAGTTTTCCACCGTATCCCTTGAGGAGTTAATGTTGAAACACCTTCTCTACAGTAGCCATCTTTGTAGACTGCACCTTAGACTCCTTTACTTTCAGCAAGGTTCCCATTCTAAGTGGCTACTGAACTTTACCGTAGGTGTTGGTTAAATACCTTTGCTTACCTTCACAATCAAAATATTCAAGTGCTATGGACTCTTGTGCAGTGGCACTTCTATCTGCCTGCTTCTGTGTATGTCGCTTCCCTATAGCATAAGAAGGAATGCAGTCAACACTAGGCAAAACCATCCTCACAGTTAGACTAATTGTAAATAAATATCTGCATTCTCTGGACTGGCATCCCAGTTCTTTTGATGTCAGCCAATACGCAAGTAAAATAGGTGTCAGAAGACGCAGGGCCCCAGAGTCCTTCCCCTTGGGTCCCCATCCTGGGCTTTAGATATCCGAGGCCAGCTCTCTCACGGGTACAGGTCCTGAGCAGTTTACCCCCAAAAGCCTTAACGTTGCCCAGCAGCCCAGGCTATCACTTATTTAAGGAAATGTGTTCAGGCAGGTTGGTACGAGGATGCAAAGATAAGAAATTTCAACACCTTTTCGGGAAACCTGTATTTGGCAGCTCATCTTGACCTTTCTGGATATTTAGTGTAAGTGACTGAAATGGAAAATGTCAGAAACACACAATGAAAAGAAAGTGTCCTGACTTACTATCCGTTCAGTGATGCAATTGAAAGATACTATTTTTTAACTTATATTTCCACTACCAATTAAAAAGCACTACCCAGGGGATAAAATAAGATTCAAGAATTTAAAATAACCTGCATGGTGCAAGCATTTATGCACTTGACATTCAACAGCATACAATTTCTTTTCTTGTGGAATGCTGTTTTTATATTCTGGTCTAGTGACAAATTCATGATTTGTCTCAGTGAGAAAATAATTAGAAAGTACTGTCAGTGTATTTTGGTTTTCTTTTGGCCTTTTCGTTTCAAAGAAAATTAATAACATTTACATAACAAACAAGTTCTATACTTCTGGTTCATAATGTTTAAGAGCTTCAGACTCCTCACACTGTAATGCTGCCTATAAATGTTAGAATAAAGCTGTCTTTCAAGCTGGGGAAAGAAAGAAGAGCGACTACCACTTTCCTAAAGGAAGAGAGAGCCTCAGAATCCCAGTTACGTTCCCTGGCAGATGCTGCTAATGGTGATGATGCCAGATATCACTAGGCAATAGATTGCACTGAAGCAAGGGGATCATTAATTGCTTCAAAACAAGCATCCTGGTAAGGCCTTGGCAGAGGCCAGGCTGCTACAAATGAAATCCACCTGGCTCCAGAGTCTGGCCATGCCACATGGAACAGATGTATGCTCAATTACAGAAGAACCAACCCTGTGTTTCATCTAGCTACTTGATCTGCTCAATTTGTTTAAAGCTGTGGTTCTCAAAGTGCCTATGCTAGCATCATCAGCAGCATCTGGGAACTTGTTAGAAATGCACATTCTCACCTCCACCCCAGACTTTCTTGAAAAAGAAAAATAGACTGTGTATTTACAAGCCCTCCAGGTAATCCTCTTGCACAGTCAATCAAGTTTGAGAGCTATTGGCTTAAAGAAATGTGTGACAGAGAGGGTGTGTGTGTGTGTGTGTGTGTGTGTGTGTGTGTGTGTGTCTGTGCACGCGCACATGCATGCTCCTCCCTGGTCTCCACTTGGCCGACCAGTGTCCCAGCAACCCCTGGCATCCTGAGTTCCTTTCTGGGCCACGGGGGACCAGTGTATTCATCAGCTTCTGGGATGATGCAGCCCATAATCCTTAGGAAGTTTTTTGTCAATGGCAAAAAACTTTTTACCTTTTTACCATTGGTGGCAAGTATTTACTTCATTGCTTTAACAAGCACTTCCTGAGGCCTGCAGGTAACACCAGTGTAGAAGACAGAGAAAGAGCAGTCAAGGCCTGTGAGGCCTCTTAACCTTAGAGAAGATCTGCAAAACCTCTAACCTTTTGCAATTCCTGGGTCTTATTAGAAACGCAGAGTCTCCGGCCCTGTCTCTGATTTAGAACATGCATCTTAGCAAGATCTTGAGGTGACTCATAAGTACCCTGAAGCCTGAGAAGCATTGCACCAGGTAACAACTTAGCAGTGTGAAAAAGAGGATGCTAGACGTGGTATCTGTAGGGGTTATTAGTGAATTAGTACTGAGACAATGAGCATTATAAAACAAGTACATCCAATAATTTTTAAAAGTCTATTTCAGTTCCCGTGGCAAAGAGTGAAAAGTGAGAAACAAATGCATCTGGGAGGACGGGAAGCTCAATGCGGGGAAGAGCAGAAAGACAGAAAATTGGGGGAAACACTTTTCTTTCTCCCACTCCTCCTTCCCACAGCTGAATCTTGTCCAGGCCTACAACTGTTCCTGCTCCAAATCTTACATCTGCTTTTATTCCCACCTCTGTGCCTTTCTCATCTACTGGATCCCCTGATTCCCTAGGCCAGGTTTCCTTAAATCCATTCATCCTCAGGGGAGTTTGAGGAGCCCTTTCCTCTTGGTCTGACAGGCCCTTTCCGCCTCTGTAGGTTTTATCATCTGTGCAGGACTCAGAAGGAAGCAGCTGCTTGTTGTGTCCTAAGCACCAGATGGCTTTAGGTTCAGGTTTAGGCTGTTATTTCCTGAAGTGTGTTCCTGAGAGCCCTAGAGCCCACCCACCCCCCTACCCCCGCCGATTTTCCCACAAAAAATACAGTTTGTCAATTAAATAGATTTTGAAAATGCAGAAAACACCCAATTTTCCACTTGTAAATTTACGTGGAGATTAGCATGCTGAAGGCTTCTTGCTTCAGAGACACCACAATGCTGCTAGTAAGGTGGGCTGGGCCAGAGGCAGGAAGGCAGAACCTGGGGAGGGGATGCAGGAATGATCTTGGTGTGTAAGGGATGGGGCCATGCCATATGCCGAAAAAAAAGTATGGAAAGGTCCTGGGGACATATTAGATTTGAAGAGAGATGATACCTACCCATGCGGAACATTTTGCTTTTTATTTCATTACTGAATGCCCCTCTTTGTTCTTGTCCAGATTGGGGATTTGCAGTAGAACAGAGCACATCAGGAAAGGCTGAGCGTTGGTGTTCAGAGTCTACAAGCGCTCAATGATCTGTGTTCTAAGATCATGGTGGCTTGCATGGCGTCATTGAAAGTCATTGTGAGCCTTATCTGCTCAGGCACAGCGGGTGGCAGTAGGGAATTTAGCGACAGATGAGGACAAAAACTTCCTGGGGCTGAATAGCGGTGAGTTTCTAATCATATTTTTGCTTTCATCTGGGGCCTGAATAGCTTTTCTGCCTGATAGTGATGAGCCCTATTCCTCAGTTGCCCTTTGCTTTTGCTAGCAATACCAATTTTAGATGTCGTACTTTTGTTTTATGAGGGTATTTCCCAAGGCTGTTTTAGGAGTGGACAAGGCTCTGCTTGTCATAAGTGCAACCTGACAGTGGTGTTTTGAGTCAGCCTCTTCCTTTTCCTGTACCCTTGGCTGTTTCTCACCCTGGAGCGTCTTGGGCTTGGCTGGATTGAGGGGGCTGGTGGAAGACGTATTTGCCTTGCAGGTATAATTCCTCAGAGAATAAACCGTCTTTGAAACCACACACACATATATTTTACACATGTGGGCAACTGAAAGAAAATTAGGTTCTCATTGTTACATTTTAACATTGAGCAGTGATGGTAAGGAGAGTGATCCTGATGAGAAGATATTTGTATTGTGGATATCTGTGGTTATGATTTAGCCTGTGGTATGTATGCTTTGCCAGTGTTTTCTCTTTTTGTGAGAAAACGTCACATCCATCTCAGGGAAGAAGTAGACCCATAACTCTTTGTGCCACATTTTATCCCCTACATGGTACCTACCATTATTATTAGTCTGAACACCTTACTCTTTCATGTGGAAAAGTGATGTGAAAAAGCAGAAAGATCTGGGATTAGAAAGCATGGACTTGGATCCTACTGCTCCTGCCTAACAGTATGGTAACCTTTCATCTCCCGCAGTTTCCTCATATTCAAAGCAGAAATTGGAGTATGAACCATAATGCTACCGTCTATCACAGATTTACATTACCACAGGTCGGGTACAGCTGCTAAGTAATTTACCTAAGTTTTCTCATTTAATCTTCCCGCATCTAGTGAGATCCTTTGCCTCTGGACTGGGAAGAGTTTTCCAAGCACAAAAGCCACTGACAGCATGACAGAGGAAGCAAGCTATTGACTTAACTACATAACATTTACGGTTGAAACTCAAAAGGACAAATACTCTACTATAAAATGTTTAAAATTCTCAGACCTTAGTAGAAAAATAAGCAAAGCTAGGAATAAGTAATTCAGAGAAAAGAAAGTACAGTCACTAAAACATTTAAATATTTACTCTAACTAGTAATCAAAGAAATTAAAATTTAGAAACATTACTTTTTGCCTATCAAATTTTTTAAAACCTTTTTTTTTAAGTGAAAATTTCAGTGTTAGCCAGGATGTAGTGAAAGCTGCACCCTCTTACATTGCTGGCGGGCGTGTGGATTGGAACAGCTTTTTTTGAGAGCAATGTGACAAAATGTGTCAAGAGCCTCAACAAATGTTCACACTCAGCTGATCTGCTAATTCCACTTCCAGGAACTAATCCTGAGGAAATAATCAGACATGTGGGCAGGCATTTATGTAAAGAGGCTAATTTCTGGCCGGGCACGGTGGCTTACGCTTGTAATCCCAGCACTTTGGGAGGCTGAGGCAGGCGGATCATCAGGTCAAGAGACTGAGACCATCCTGGCCGACATGGTGAAACCCCGTCTCTACTAAAAATACAAAAATTAGCTGAGCATAGTGACGCGAGCCTGTAGTCCCAGCTGCTTGGGAGGCTAAGGCAGGAGAATTGGGAGGTGAAGGTTGCAGTGAGCCAAAATGGCGCCACTGCACTCCAGCCTGGCGACAGAGCGAGACTGCATCTCACCAAAAAAAAAAAAAAGAGGCTAACTTCCATGTTATTTTTAATTTAACACAACCCAAATGGCTAACCATAGAGGGTAACTCCATAGGATAGAATGATATGCAGCCATTAAAGATTGTATTTTTATTCCTTTCTGGCTTTTCTGGAGGAAAAATTTTTTAAAGATTTTAAAATTATGTTTTTAAAGAATTTGAAGTGATACAAGGGCAATTCTGAAAATATAATAAACAATATGATCTCAACTTTATAAAAAGGAAAATAATACACACATATGATAAAAACTAGGAGGAAATATACTAAAATGTTAGCAATCATCTCTCTCTAAGTGGTGGGATTATGGGTGATGTTTATATTCTTTATGCTTTTCTTGATTTGTTCAGTGGTATCCAGAGACAGAAAGAGAAGGAGAGAGGGGGAAAGAGTGTATTATACAACAGTCCTCTTTAAACTGTTAATGAAGTATTCAGGTGTAAAGAACTGCAATTAATGTAAATGGAAATATTTGTAAGGCCTCTCCCAATATCTGTAGCTCTAGTTTATCAAGAAAGATAGACATGGAATCAAGGGTATCTTCACACCTTCATACCCTGGGATAAGTGTTTTCTTTAAAGCCTGTTTTAGACCCTAGGCTAATGTCGGGCCAGCGTGTGTTCAACATTAATCCTTAACATTCATGTTGCTATCTACTGATTTTATATTTGGATATTCAGCTATACTCAACAGTCTTCTGCCTGTTGAAGACTTTGGTGAGAATCTCTTTTGTCTGTGATACGGATTGAGAAATAGGTTCACTGACTGTACAAAATCTGCCTGGCAGATACGGGGATTTGAAATGAACTTGTTTTAAATAAAGGTGTCAAGTGATGTGATTCTGTTTTGGCTGGACCATCCCAAGTGCCAGCCTTGCATATTCGGAAAGGTGGTTTGCCCTAATTAAGGTTCCAAGCAGTACAGTTGCAAGTGGTTTCTGAAATAAAAGGCATTCTTGCTTCCCTCTATAACCTTATGGTTGCTTTCTTAAGGCTCGGTTTTATGCTAGCCCAGCAAAAAATAAGAACTATGAAAGCAGTCTTTCACATCTGTAAAAAAAAAAAAAAAAATCTGTATAAAAGTAGTCTTTCACTTTATGACTGTACCACACACACACACACACACACACACACATATGCTAGCTCCTAGTATGATGCAGTTTCATTGATACACGCTAAAATGGGGTGCTATATATATAGACAGAGATAATCGCTAAGTGTGTACAGTTGAAAGAATGCTTATGGTGTCCAAGGATTAAAAAGTGTGAGAGAAAAGGAGAGTAGAGATGAGGTTTCTTCGAACTAGTTCTCAAACCTGTTGAAATTAAATATCTGGCACTAGAGCCTGGGGCATTCTAATGCAGCCTGTAGAAGCTGGATCTTCGGAACCACTGTCTTAGCTGTACTTTGCTGTCATGTATTTTATTCTGTGCTGTCTAGTACAATATCCACTAACCATCTGTGATGGTTGAGCTCTTGAAATGAGGTAGTGTGCCTGAGGAGCTGAATTTTTAATATTAATTAATTAATTCTTAAGTTGAAATGCAAATAGCCACATGAGACTAATAACTACCATATTAGACAGAGCAGCCTTAACCTATTGTATACTGTCCTTCACTTGGGAATGAAGTTATTTTCAGTGTGCCCTTCCAACAGGCTGTGCCTTTTGTCATTGTGACACAGTGATGCTCCAGAACCTCCTTCTGGGAGAATGAAGGCATCACCAAGCCTTTAGTAGCCACACCCAGTCACATGACCTGCATTTTGTAATATAATTTGCTCAGTGTGGTCTTCAAGCCCTCGCTCAGTGCATGAAATGTTACTTCTCAAAGCCTTTGTCATCTCACAAAACTAAAATTTCATCCTCAGCCCAGGATTTTTGACTCATGTTGTTTGTTTTTTTGTAGTAGTTTCATTTTTAACCAAGGAAATCATTTTTAATCTTCTCCCCTGTTGTTTAAAGGGTGTAAAAGTTCAGCATGGTGAGTTTTTATGGGGCATTTAATGAGAAGCCAAGCATTGTAAACATATCCAAAGGATCACAGTAGTGTAGTTTACCAAATCCTTTTCCTATGCACACTGACCTGACCTCCCTTCAAAATATGAAACAGATGGGCCCAGCTAGAATTCTCCAGCTATTCCAGACATTATTATCAAGGTTTCTCACATTCTAAAACCTGGTGAGATGAGGCTTGCCCTTGAATGGAACCAAGAGTCCCTGACAAGACTGTAAGCTGCATGGAGGCAGGTGCTATGTCTGTCTTGTCCTGGATTCTCTTCTGGCCTTATTGTGGCATCTGCCAGATCCCAGAGGCTGCATGTTGGTGAAGTGAATTACTGTTCTTGCCATAGAGAAAATGGGCTGGCTAAAGGGACATGTAAAGCAGAGAGAAGACAAGATCAGGGAAAGGGCACATTTGGGATCGAAGTGATTTGATTCAGGAGAAAGTACTTGCCCTCCACAACTTTACCTATACCTAGCAGGTAAGAAGAAGAAAGATTGCAGTGACAAATAATGTAGTTCTATCCTGGTGAAAATCATTGAGTACCATGATGGTGATTACTTAGACTAGAGATTAGAATGAGCTCTGAAGAATTGAAATTCAAGCCAGAGAGACTGGTAAAATTTCAGCTTTTAATAATTCAAATGCTCTTGTGCTGCAGCCTATTTATTTGTTTTTCATCTAATGTTACAGTTCTAAGAAACTTAACAAGTTAGACTGCCTGTGGTTGTGCTATATCTGCCCACTTATCAGCATTTTTTGTTTTCTTGAAATTTTAGGCACAGAAAAATGAGAGAGAGTCTATCAGACAGAAGTTGGCACTTGGAAGCTTCTTTGATGATGGCCCAGGAATTTATACCAGCTGTAGCAAAAGTGGGAAGCCAAGCCTTTCTTCCCGGTGAGTGTTCTTTTGAGTTGAATTTCTGATATGTACACAGTGGATTTTGTCACTTGATTATTCTAATAAAAAATGGCTTTTAAATCTTCCATAGTTTTTTTTTTTTTTTCCCCTCGCATAATGGGTTTTAGACCCTTCCCCACTTGTTTGTTCGTTTCTTTGTTGTTATTATTGTTGTTATTGGCTCATTGCCCAGCTACTTGAGGTCAGATTTTTATATTCCATTTTTTTTCTAGACACAATACTGATGTTGTACACTGATAGAGGAATCAAGCCACACTCCTAAGCAAGCTGACTTATGATTAGAGACATGTGGCAGACTACCAAATTTCCCATTAAGCAGTCACAGATCACCCAGAATCACCCCCCTGACACATTTGATTGCAATAAATACTCATAACTGAGAAATGCAATTCCCGCTTTGATCATTCAATGTTTATTACAGTTCTTAACCTGTCCTCCAGGTGGTTTTTCTTTATCTTAATTTATTTCAGGATATTATTGGTCATTTGCATAGCTTCTAATTCCAAGTAAGACATATTTAAATTATAATTTTATCCAAAAAAACAGTGCTATAGGCCAGAGTTTCTCAAACTTTAATGTGCTTATGAATCATCTGGGGATTTTGTTAAAATGAAGACTCTGATTCAGTAGATCTAGGTGAGGCTCAAGATCCTCCATTTCTGTGAAGCCTCAGCTGTGATATTCATGCTGCCATTCCATAGGTTACTTTGATTAGTGAAAGTACAGACAGTCTGCAAAGTTAGGCATTACAAATACGGGTATTCCGAGTGATGAAAGCGCGTAGAACGTTTTTACTAAGATATACTAACTGATGACCTATCGGCATTCTCATGGTCTCCACCTCACTCCTCAAATGTCTGTTTCCTCTCAGTCTTCCTTTGGGCTAAAAGCAAATATACTCTGTTAAAATACTCAGTTATTTTACCATCTTCAGCTAGGCGTTGGAAACAAATTATAGTATTTATGCATCCATTTAACCAACATATTTCTTCCATGTCTTCGTGTGAGGCCTGGAACTAGGCATTTCTAAAATATCTATCTGTATTCCATATGGCTTTCAGTAAGGCTTGTACTACTGTCTTATCCTGAGAGATTCTAAATCAGCAACAATCAGAAAGCAGACACATACTCACATATACACCTATTTGTGAGGCACTGCAGGCAGATCAGTACATCAAGACAAGAACGCCAGTTTCACCAGGCAGTGTTCCAGCATCTCTTCCTCAGCTGGGTGCCAGTTCTGTCTCAGAACATTCCCTTGTATTCCTACATATCCCTCCAGAACTGGATGGTCAGCCCTCCCCTTTCCCTTGGGAGCACCTCTTTCCCCTCCCAGTTAGATGTGGCAGAAGACGCTTTGGCCTAGGAACCTGGAGGTCTGAGGATTAGTCCTAGTACTTTTCTAATTTTGAGACTTTAACAATTTACTTAGTTTTACCATGTCTCATTTTCTTCATTTTTGTGAAATGAGAGCATTGGACCATATCATCTTAACAGATCTCTGCCGCTGCACTCTGATATTTCCCAGAGTGCCAAAATTTCTTCTTTTAGAAGCCCAATCTGTCTGTTCAACAATGTCATATCCCTGTTACAAATGAGAGGTTTTGGTTTTGAAAATCAATGATATACACACACACACACACACACACACACACACATACACCTATGTACATATATATAACCCATATACATGTATATGTACATAGGTATATATGGATGTATACATATGTATATGTGTCTCCGTGTGTGTGTATATATGTATACTCCAGGTATATTTATATTATCCTTGTCCCACTCTCCAGAAGTAATAACTTTTTACTTCTTAACTGTTTCTTCTGGTATTTACCTACATATCTCTAAATAAAATGCTTATCTTCTTAGTTTTTATTTTAACCATCAGACTATCTACTATAAAAAAAACAGTGATTTAGCTTTTTTTATAGCCCTCCCAAAGACTCTCATCTCTTCTATTCTTCCTTTAGAGTAATTTCATAATTTAGAGTCAAATAGCTATTTAATGTTTACATTATTAAGATAATGCATTATTCATCGCTTCTCGGCCTTTTAGCTAAGATCAAGTGTAGATTATGCATTATTCTCACTGAACCATGTAGTAAACTATGGTTACTTGAGAAATTTTATTTTTTTTGTCCTGAAATTAGAATTGCCTGCTTTTTCCCCATGTACTGCATTTGTATTCCAGTGTGTGAATATACCACAATTTATTTGGCCACTCTCCTGATAATGGGCACTGGATTGTTTCAAAGGTTTTGCTCTTGTGAACAATGCTACTTACAAACATTCTTGTACATGTCTTTTGCTGTACATATGCAAGCGTTTCTCTTTGGGGCATACCTAGGGGTGGAATTACTAGGAAAATACATGAATGTTTACACTTAGAATATAATGTCAAACTGTTTTCCAACATGGTTGCAACAAGTCATACTCCTGCCATCAATGTTTCAGAGATCCTGTGGATCCATAACATTGCTAACATTTGATATTGCCAATTTCTTTTAAGTTTTTGTGAATTGAATAGGTATAAAATTATTTTTATTGCGTATATTAGCCATATTTTTTTTCCTCTTCTGTGAAGTATCTGTTTGGGTCCTATGCCAAATTGCTGTTGGATTCCTTATGCTTTTCTCATCGACTTATCGAAGTTCTTCAGTCATGATACTAATGTTTAATACATTGTATGTATTGTATATATCATCTCCCAAGTTGTAACTTGTTTTTCACTTTTTTAATATGTGTTTTATGACCATAAGTTATTAATTTTATGGGTTAATTTTATACTGAATTTTATCAAACTTCTCTAATCAATGGCTTTCTGTATCTTGTGTAAGAAATTTTCTTCTCCCCCAAGATCCAATAGACATTCATTAGACTTCCTACCAAGAGTTGAAAGTGTTGAGTTTTTAAAAGTCTGCAATCAATCAAAAATTGATTTCTTAATATGGGATGAAGAAGTCAAATTTGATCGTTTTCCTTATAGATGACCATTTCTTTATCATATTTATTGAACAATCACTCTTTTACTCACTGATCTTATAGACTACTCCCATGGATACTGCATATTAATGGAAATATATTCTATTTCATTATTGTTTCTATCTCAGCAGCAAAATATAGTCTTAATTACAATAGCTTCAAAATAAGTCCTGATATCTGGACAGGAAAGTTCTTTTTGTTATTCTTTTTCTTCAGAAGTATGCTGCCCGTTATGGCTTTCTTTATTCCTCTACATAAACTTTAAATAATATAATCAAGTTTAATAAAATACTCTCTTGGAATTTTGAATGTAATTGCATTGATTCTATAGACCAATTTAGGAAGCATTACATTTTCACATTGTCTTTCTATCCATGAATATGGTCTATCTCTCCATTTATTTAGATCTTATTAGATATTTCTTAATAAGGTTTTATAATTTCCCATTTAGACATATTACACATCCCTTGTTATATTTATTTCTAGATACTTGCTATTCTGATATCTTAAATTCTCTTCAGTAATGCTTTCTCATTTGCTGCTGGTGAACAGAAATGCAATGAACTTCGTATACTAATGTTATATCCAGCCACTTTGTTATTGCTTCTATTACTTCTCCACTCTCCTATTATTTCTAATAAAGTTGTCTGTAGATTCCCTGGGATTTTTGAACAATGATATCATCTACAAATAATGGCAGCTTTATTTATTCATTTCCAATTCTCATGCTCCTGGTTTCTTTCTTTGTCTTATTGGATTAGGTAGGTACCCTAACACAGTGACGGTTAGAAATAGTAGTAGCTGGAATCCTTAGGTAATTTCTCATATTAAATGAAATGTTTCTACTGTTTTCCCATTTTAGATTATGTTAATTTTATGTTTTCTTTAATGATTCTCTTTATGAGATGATATTCCCTTCCAGTTATAACTTACAAAGAATTTTTATCATGAATGGGTATTTAACTTTATCACATGCTTTTTCTTCATCTGTTGAGGTGAAGAAAAAGTAAAATTTCATTCTGTTAAGCTATTGTATGAATTAATGAATTATATTTATAGATTTTCAAAATATTAAACTGTGCTAGCATACCCAGTCTAAACCTAAACTGGTTAGGGAGTATTATATTTTTTCAGATACTGTTGGAGTATTATATTTTTTCAGATACTAATATTATAAATAAAATCTGAGTAAATAAATTATAAATAAAATTAATATTTTATTTATAACATTTTGTTTAGTATTGTTAGGTTTATATTCATGATTGACATGGATGTATTGTATTCTTTTCTTCTGATATTTTTGTTTGGTTTTAGTATCAGGGTCCTGCTGGCTTAAAAACGGATTGGGAACTATTCTCTTTCATATTGTCTAAGAAAAGTTTACATAATATTTTTATGATCTGTTTCTATAAAGTTTGGTAGGACTCATTTCTCTCTGGGCCTGGTGTTTACTTTGTGTATTTGCTTTAACAACAGCTTCCATTTCTTAAGTGGTTATAATATTATACATACTTTTTATTTCCTCAGATCAGTCTGATGAGTTGTATTTTTCTTGGAATATGTCCATTTTGTTTGTTTTCAAAATTGTTGGCATATTTTCTCATTTCACTAAAAATATTAATTTTAATTAAATTGTTTAAAATGTTTTCTTCTGATCTGTTGTCCATCATGACTTTCTGAGTTTATTTTTTGTTTGTTTTGCTTTCTGCCCACCAATAACTAAGTATAAGACACTAAAAGCTGTTTATAAACTGTGGTTGGCGCTAGTTGGCATCCGTCATCTGCTTAGAGAGCTCTTCCCTGACCACCCTGTTAAAAGTAAACACTCTCATACCCATCACTTTGTCCTGTCTTATCCTGCTTATCTTCTTATCCTGATTTGTTGGTATGTGTGGGGGTGGGAGAGAAGGGGGGTGCTTATTACTACCTGACATTGTAGTGTGTATACTTTGTTCTGTCTTTCTCTAGCTCTAAAATATAAGCTCTAAGAGAGCAGGTCTTCATCTCTATTTTGTTCACCACTGTAACTAATGCCTAAAATAGTGTCTAATACATAATCACTAAATATTTATTGAACAAATGAATGGTGAACTTCACTATAGAATGGCCAAATAAGGACACAGTTCTTTCATTGGGATGCATCTAATTAGGAGTATCTGGGGGTCTTTTCTCTTGGGCTATGAATTGTGACTGAGAAACCCTCCAACCTCATCTTGAGTCATTTTAAACCTGGCTGCCAATGTTTTAAGACTCTAGCAGGGGAAAGATGGGAACCGTAGCATGTAAAATTTTACTTAATTTCCTTGATTTCAGTAAAGCACCTGTTTGCCACCTCAGCTGTGCCTGAGCGTGCTCCAGTCTCAACTTCTTAAGACAGTAAGTTTTCTGATTCTGCCAGGCCACAGGTGGTCAGGGCAGATAGCAGGGCAAGAGGGTCCTTTCAGGTGTTAAATCAGTCTTCCTTTGTGTTCAGTCCTACTTCACTCCCCTACTTTCAGCTGTATCTGAGCATTCCCAGGATTCTGCAGTGGAAATGCGTGTGCTTCCTCTACCAGCCTCCCGTGTGGGCACATGGTAGATTGAGGTAGTTACATCAAATACTCTCCACCCATCTGCATATTATCTTCTAAAATTTCGTCAAAATCTCTTGTGTGCTGTTGTTTCTGTTTCATTTTTCTTTGTCCACGTAGATTTATACCTTCTTTTTTTCTTTAATATTATTTTGGTAGGATTTCAGAAGTGAGAGTAGATACTTGTGCTCAATATGCCATAGTTAACTAGAAGGTTTTCACTATTTTTAATAGCAGAAATATGTTGAATAAAACCCTGTGTGGAAACCCAGTTTGGCAGTCCTCCTTTTGTTCAGGAGGACTGAAGGAGAGAGACTGGAATACCTCTGCCCAGAAAATGTGTCCCCCATCTTAATTGCCCCTTTCCATGCCTCCCATTTGGCACCTCTCTCCATCCTTCCCCTACAAGCCCCTGAAGCCTACTTGAAACTCTTCTGGCAGAGCAGAATTTGAAAATCACTGAGTCATCTGCCCCCTGCAGAGACAGGGCTATCTAAACACAAATGTATTTCACAGTAGCTCATAACAAGCTACATTTGTTGACTCACCATAAGGAAGATTATTTATATCCCGTTTTTTCTGATACTTTCATCTTCATGTTCTGGGATGAGATCATCCTCTGAGAACATGATGAGTGTTTCGGATCTCTCTCAGAATGATGGTTAATAATGAGACTAAATGCTTCTAAGAAGTATTGCTTTCTCCCTGTAAATTTAAAGTTTGCAAAGACTGACTGTCATCCTCCTCATCAGTAATAATGTAGGAGAAAAACCTTTAGAATGTTCAGTTGCAATTGTGTAACCCATACTCCCTATCCCTGTTAGAATTTTTTTCTACTGCATCACTATCCCTGAAATTCTTCATTGAACTGGAAATACCTTACCTCTTACTTACAAAAATACTTGAGGGATGTCAGAACATTGAGTTCACCAGTATGGTACTACAAAATGTACCAGAGCACATAACAGTATTTGAAAAACCATTAGGTAACTTACAGAAAACCTATCATTTTTTATGCCCTTCTCCAAGGATTACCTCTAGTATTCTAAAATATTACGCAATTTCAACGGTGAAATAAGATTTTAAGTGGATCTTTCGAGGAGTAATAAGATTAAAACCAGGTAAACCTGATACCAATCTACTACTCTGAAGAGCTCAATGCCCAATTTTACATGAGGCCGGAGATTTAAAATTAATTGACCAAGCAGTGGATTCCTAAATGGCAAGCTTACTTTTTAAGGCAGGGCCTACTGAGGTGAGTGGGATCTTTGGCAAACTAATGGAGTTCTGTTTATGTTTCTTTAAAGGCTGTATATTTGTCTGTAAAAACTAACTTCATGAACAGTATGTGAGAAATTATCAAGTAACATGAGGGTCTGGGAAGACTGGAGTTTCAACTGTTCCTGTGAGCATGAGTTCCTCTTAGTTGTCTGTTGGGTTTTAGCCCCACTGGATTTTTCTAGATGTTGCTATCTCCTAAAGCACATCTTAAGAGTGACAAGCTGTTAAATGAAAGCTAGGCTTACAATAATCCCATAAAGACATTTCATGCCTAATACTGCAGCAAAATAATATTTGATGTTGCTTCATAACTCAACTAATTAAATTTGACTTATACTGAAATGTGACAAGTAGAGGGAGTGTCATTTTTTTCTTCAAAATTTGCTAATCCACACAGTATCAGCCCTTTACAAACTGAAACTGTACAACCTTTGTCATTTTTTCTATTTAAAAGTGTTTCTGTAAAAAGATTTTTTAAAGCTTAAAATGAAATGAGAAAAATGAATTATCTATTTTTGAAATAAGGTTTCTAAGAAATATTAGGGTTAGTCATATTCTTGAAGAAACATTTTGTCTATTATTACTAGTATAATACTTTCCTATAAAAAATGTTTTCATTGGCCAAACTAATGATCAGTTAGCATTATGTTTCAGATGATGAGCTTATGTAGCTTAGTGTAATTAAAGGAATAGAAACAGGCTTAGCTGCTGTGGGAACACAAGATAGAGTAGTCTTTATTGGTAGATATCTAGGAAATCTTTTAATTTTTAAACATTACAAACTGACCTAACATTGTGAAGGAAGCTTTCTCTGCCTTCTCCTTTTACCTTTTCTCACAGTAACCATGAAATAAATTTGATTCTCACCTCTCTTCTTACCTTACCCCAAGAGAGATCTTATTTACATACATATAAATATAAATAGTCTTTTTCATAAAGTGTACAATGGGAGGATGTAACCTAAAATACGCTATACCATTTTCTCCAAATGCTGAATATTATGAAAGACAGAAATTCCCCAGAGAACTTTTGAGCAGCTGCTTTGAATAATGATTACTGTTTACTTAACTCAACCATTCCAACATCACCCAATCAAAACTCATTTCTTTCTTGGCCTTATAGGTTTATTGGTAAATGGCTGAGACAAGGCCAATAATGGACACCTGCCATCTCCTTTTGTATTTGGGCTGGAGGGCAAGGAGTGGGGGGCACCCTAATCAGGGAGCTGTTATCAACTGGACCAATAACAGTGAATCCAGAGAGACTTCAAAGACATAGGATTCACAGGGACTTTAAAAGTGAGGAATTGGGAATCCATATATACGACGTGCCACAGAATCACAGGTCGAACCAGCATCATTTTGCCAAGAAAGTCAATCATCCTTTTGTCTCTAACAGTAATAACTTTTGTATAATTTTCTGGAAGAAGTAAGCAGAATGGTTGTATCTGCTCAGCGTTAGCGAGGAAAGAGGTTGTCTAGTTCCAACTCAGTGAAATTGCCTGTCTGTGGCATCTTTCTTGAAATAATAGATGCATACTCTAGCAACCTATTTATAACATGCAACATATCTTTTACATTTCATATTAATCTCATACATATACTAAAGATTTGCTTTAAAAACCCTTCATATAAGTATTTCCACGGTGTGTGTCTTTGCAAATGGTAGCTTATGACCTCTTTTTTTACACTCTTTGAAAAGCCACTGGGTAATCTAAAAAAAAAAAAAAAAAACTATCTTTTTTTATGCCCTCCTCCAAGGATTACTTCCAATATTCTAAAATATTACACAATTTCAAAAATGAAACAAGATTTGAAGTGGATCTTTTGAGGAGTAATAAGATTAAAATGGCAAAACAAATTTAATTATGTAAGCAATTCTTCTCCTTCACAAACCTAAAAGAAAAGCAAATTGGTATTTGTGAAATTCTCTTTGTCTAATAAATAGCCTCACTTTACAATAACGCTAATGACCCTGGTTTAATTAGGTGCAATTAATTTTGTGCAAGCTGAATTTGACATCTTGCTAGAGGCACAACCAGCTGTACCCTGTCTTATGAATTTTTTTTATCACCAATGAGAATTCAATTGCCTGAGCTATTGCAAAAGAGGGGGAGGCAGGAAGAAAAAGGCCACAGGGCTGCATTTTATATTTAAAAATGGCTCTAGTGGACAGCTGAATGTTTAATTAAAAGAGCTTCAAGGAATTATTTTTCATTGGTGCATCATCTTTGACAAGCTATGATGACTTTATTACTCTAGTTTGCATTCTCTTTGGACAGTGGTCCCACACATGTGTCTAGACACACACAGTTCACGTGACAAGGCTCCATTGAGAGTGCACAAAGCTGCTAGAAAACATTCTCACTGACTGCAGGTGAGCCATGGCATCTAAGGTTTAACGCCATCCTTTTATTCAATTCTGTTGTAAAATTTTCTGTCCTGCTTGGATTGTTCTCATTCAGATTATTGTACACATTAAAAACCCATGGAAGGCCAGGCACAGTGGCATGTGCCTGTAGTAACAGCTACTCAGGACGCTCAGATGGGAGGATCCCTTGAGTCCAGGAGCTTGAGGATAGTTTAGGCAACACAGCGAGACCCTGTCTCTTAAAAAAACAAAACAAACAAACCATGGAAGAGATTTCTGATGAGAACAGAAACCATTAGTGCAATCAACAGATTACAAAGAAGAAAACAAGATCCAATGGCTATAATTTGTGAAATGCTTTCTAAGTAGACAGAATATTTATGTATGGCGTTAGAAAATCAGTGTCATTGAAAACACTATAAAAAGCTTAGATCCTGCCATATTTGTCCCCCATTCTTCCAGTCTCCCTGTCTCTCTCACCAGAGACAATCACTGTTCCAGGATTTGTATTTGTTCTTCCACCATCGATCATGAGGTGGTGTATCCACATGCTCTGTTACTCACCATGCTTTTTCACTCATCAACATGTTTCAACACTGCCTGCCTGTTCACTAGAGTCAGTGCTGCATTAGTAGGTGCTGCTACAATATTTCATTATCCTTTGTATTTACTCTTAGACACCATTGATTGTAAGACAAATAGTTATTTTATGTACCAGTAAAAACGAAACGCCACTGCCATTCAAACGGTGACACATGCCTTCTTAACACTTATAATTTTTATTTTAGTTATTGAAAGAGTCGTTTTAGACTTTTTTGGATATACGCTTTTATCATATGTCTCTTGTGCACACAAAAGAAGAAAAAAAGGTGAAACACGTTGGCAAATGTAGTTCTAAAACTTTTTCACATTTACAGTCCAACTCTCCACTTAACCACTTTACCCGAGAGCTGTCATGTCTCAGCTTTTGGGCCATCGGGAGATGGAGTACATCACCTTCCAAGCCATTGTACCCCCATCTGCAAGGTTTGATGCTGGAGCTTTGTTGTTCTTATCAGAAGGCATGAGTGGACAACCAGTGCCCACCTCTTCCTTGGGGATTATTACCTGGTTTGTGGGCTGATAGGGTTAAGTACTGCAATCATGCCACCACCTACCTGAGGTACAGCAGCTGAGATACATCCCTATCTTAGGCCAGGTGTGGTGGCTCTTGCCTGAAATCCCAGCCCTTTGGGAGGCCGAGGCAGGTGGATCACCTGAGGTCAGGAGTTCAAGATCAGCACAGTCAACATGATGAAACCCCCATCTCTACTAAAAATACAAAAATTAGCCAGGTGTGGTGGCGGGCGCCTGTAATCCCAGCTACTCAGGAGGCTGAGGCAGGAGAATCGTTTGAACCCTGGAGGCGGAGGCTGCGGTGAGCCGAGATCATGCCATTGCACTCCAGCCTGGGTGACAAGAGCGAAACTCCGTCTCAAAAAATAAAAAATAAATAAAGACTGCAAAAGGTAAAAAACCACGCTTCATAGAATCAATGCAGTCTTATCGATCCACTGCGTTCTTTTTCACAACTGCTTAGAATTCAAACAGTCACAAACGAAATCATGAAAGCCAATGTTTTTGAGATGAAGCTTACCATGGAACCAAGCCTAAATAGTGTCCCCAAAATGTTTCTAAACATGAACATAAAAAGTGGTAAAGCAGTGCTTTAGTGGTCAAAAGAATAAAAGAATTGGCAATTGAGATTTTCACCTACTTCAGGAATATGCCTCAAAAACACACACAGGCACTGACTTTCCGCTGTCATGTTTTTACCCAGTCCGCATGAACATTTTCAAAGGTCTGGAAGGGGAAAAGTATTTCTTCTCTAACCTTCATTGCCTCAACAGCCGAAACTCATCAGCAGGTGGGGTAGATAGATATTTAAAGTCTGTCTGGGCTGAGCAGAATAAATAGGCAGCCTGGCTTTAAAAATACAGTTAAATTTATATCAATTACGTTAGAGTCTATAATTTACTGGAGATCCAAGGAGGAGAATGAAATCGAGACTGAATTGAGGAGGAATGTCAACAGTTGAATCACAGTCCATCCACAGAAATGTTCACTTATAAGAAAATGTTTGTTGCTACCTACGGATCTCCCACGACCCCTAGCACTCTGCCAAAAACAAAAACCTGGCCTGACTCATGTGTGAGTCAGTCCCTGCATAGACGTGGCTGAGTCAGACACACAGCCATCCTCTTCCAGCTATCAAACACTGATCTACTCACCTTTTCTCCAACACACAAATGCTAATCATCAACTCAGTCATGTTCTTTCCTTTTCTTTTTTAAATTCCTGCCAAGGCTGAGCGCAGTGGCTCATGCCTGTAATCCCAGCACTTTGGGAGGCCAAGGCAGGTCAATCACGTGAGGTCAGGAGTTTGGGACCAGCCTGGCCAACATGCTGAAACCCTGTCTCTACTAAAAATACAAAAGCCGGATGTGGTGGCGGGTGCTTGTAGTCTGAGCTACTCGGGAGGCTGAGGCAGGAGAATCACTTGAACCTAGGAGGCAGAGGTTGCAGTGAGCCAAGATTGTACCACTGCACTCCAGCCTGGGCAACAGAGTGAGACTCTGTCTCAAAAAAATAAAAAGAAAAATAAATAAATCCCTGCCAAATGCCCATATGTAGCACCTCAGAGGTGCTCAAAAGAGGAAAATCCAAAGCCAACTGAATCTCTTTCACTAAAAAAAAAAAAAAGTATATTTCCTGACATTTTTTTCTATGCATATATCTGCATATTTTTGTTTGTAAAATTGAAATAATAGCATAGATACTGTTTTTAGCCTACTTTCTTTTACTTAATAGTTGGAAACTTTCATCCAATCTAATAATATTGGACTATTCTTATTCATAAGATTCATCTAATGTAATAATATTGGACTAATCTTATTCATAAGGTTAGTATTTCTACTAGCTGCAGAATAGCCCATCATATATTTCACCATAATATACTTTATCAGTCTTTATTGTTAGGCATTTAAGTTGTTGCCAGCTTTTTGTTTTGGTTTTGGTTTGGTTTTGCTTTCTTTCTTTTTTTTTAATCTTTCTTCTCTTTTTTTCTACCATTAATGAATTTGTTTCATCCTTTTTAAAGTGCCCTGACATTTCAAGACAGACTTTCCTGAAGTATCAGTGCTGTGATAGTGTGTAATTTAACCTCTCTGAGCCGTTGTTTTCTCATATGTGAAACAGGGTTCACAGTGCTACTTCATGTGTATCTGAGGGTTACATGTAAAATAGCAAAATGCCTGGCACATAGTAGATGCTCAAAAATAGTAACTTTTAATTTCAGAATACAGATTACTTGGAAATTACTTGGCCTTATTTAAGATGGAAGTAGATAACATTTGGTGCCTATGAGAGATGGCAGTTTTATTCCTAGCATCAGAAGAGGCCTTGTTCTGGTCTTTCATTCATGCTAGAGAACATTTCAGTAGAAAATGCATTTTCCCAACATTAAGATTCTATAATTCCAAATTTAATTACATGAGAATGGTCATTAGTGAAGGAAATGGACACTGTAGAATTAGATGTAGAATTAGAACCAACAGCCATCTGAGGAATGCAAGTATTTATAGCTCTCTGGAGATTCAGGTTAGGATACAGGGGCAATATTTCTCCAAAGAAAAGCTGGTAAGTGGTAGTTTCCCTTTTCTATTAGTTGCCTAAGTCAGTGAGGAGATTCTGTGGCCATGTTGTGCCACAGAATGGCTGGTGTGCTTACCAGCTATCATGTGAATATGTACAGATGGAAGGGTCCGGAACTAGTCTTAGAAGAGCAAGTAGAAAAAAAAGAGAGTTATGCATAAGATTAGGAGGAGAAAACCCAGAGAGGGCCATTCACACTCCAGCTACCTTTGGAGCTGCCTTCATGAACTTCTGCTGAGGAAGCCACATGCCTGAGTCCTGTAAGATGGGGATCAGGACAGGATATAAAGAGACATAATGTCCTCCCCAGTCCTCTCTTTGGCATATAGTTAGAAACTACCCATTACTCCTCTGGGCACATAACTACCGGAGGGTCAGCTTTTCTCTCTCTCTCCTGTATTCATTCCACTCAACCTCAGTTCCCCAAGACCTCCTTCCTTCTGTAGTTCTCTGCTTTTTCAGGCTTCTGGTTAACACCTTGTTAATGTCCAGGTAGCAAAAGTATTTTCCCATATATAAGACAGGGAGATTCCACTAAGTGTTTCTTGAGGTCCCTGTTTCACATATGAGAAAACATACGCTCTGTGTATTCCACATTTCTATCTATACATTGTAACTTAATGATCCAAGCGCTTGTTATCTGTTAGAAGACCTAGTTTTTATTTGCATCCGTTTAATATAGGGGCCACGAACCATAAAATGCCCTCAGGAGCCGAAAAGATACATAAGTGAGTGAAGTAGCACAGATAAAAAGCAATAGAGAATACTGGGGACTGCAGTAAACTAGAACGTGCCCTGACTGACAGGGACACCAGCCTATTGGTGCCTTGAAATTTACAGAACTATTATGGCCTGATCATCAAATGAATGAATGCATGCATGCATGCATGCATGAACATGTAACTCTTTTTTCTCTGCATTATATAGTTATAAAAATCATTTATAGTCATTTTGTGTGTGTGATGATTTTTGTTGGACCAGCAATATTTGCTAAAATATAGCATTGTATTTTCGTAACAAATATTGTGAGGCAGAAATTTTGCCTTTCCTTTCTTTTTTGTGTTTTTGAGTAGTAATAGGCATTTCTGTAACTCAAGGTAAATATCAACATAGAACAGTCAGTAGGGAAAAGAAGGGAAAGGGGCAGAGTTTGCAGGACAGGAAGACTATTTTACAATTTACAAGGAGCAGCAGTACGTCATTTTAACCTAACTGAACACATTTTATAGAGACACCATCACACGTGCAGTATGTCTAAAGCTTACCCAAACCTCAATTGTTCTCACATTCTTTCTTCATGACAGATTCTCGGAAAAATGAAATGTGTTTATAGCTACTTGAGTAGTTGCAATCCATATTTTATGTTTCATCACTTTTGAAATTCTCATGAAACAGAAAAAGATATCCTATAAAACTATGGGCAATTTTTCATTATATATAAAATCTTGAAATCATACATCAAAGATCCTTCAAAATAAATGGAAATAATATATTTTAATGACCCAGTCACAAACTAGTTGGGGATACTGAGTAATGAATGGCATAGCAGGACCAAAGGCTCTCAAACCACACTGGTTGTAGGCAGATAATGAGCAATGCATGTTTGAAATCCCTGGCCTATGGGGCGTTCCCTTTCATTCTGTTTCCTAAGGAAAACCATACAATTGCCTTGAAATTATAAGCAGGTATAGGAGGCATATTTCCTTTAAAATTATATTGCCAGATACGGAAAGGATCTAATAAATTCAAACCTGAGGCTAAGTGTAGTATAAGGGAAAGGCCACCGGATTCTGAAATCAGAAGTCCAGTCTGTAGCCTTTTGCTTTGTGAACCTGTACCAGTTACCTATTGCCACAATGATGATGCATAATTTTTTTTAAAAGGCACCCATATCAGTAGCATACAATGATCAACCTTTATTTTTCCTTAGGATCCTATAGGTCAGCTGGGTGGTTCTGATCTGACCTGAGCTTGGACAGGCTTACTCAATCATCTCCGGTCAGCTACAGGTTGGCAAGGTGTATTTACTGCTCTTGGCTGGGCTCTCACACCTGTCCAGGGCTTCAATTGAGACAACTGCCGGTTGAGCTCTGTGCTACAAAGTGGGCTCTGTGCTACAAAGTTACACTGCCAGCAGGCTAGCCTGGACCTGTTCTGAGGGTGGTGGCAGGGCTCCCTGAGGGGGAAACTGGAACTTCCTCTGCATTCTACTGGCAAAGATGAGTTCCAAGGCCAGCCCAGGGCTAGGGAAGTAGACTCCACTTCTCAATGGGAGAAGCTGCAGAGTCACATTACAGAGGAGATGGGTATAAGGAGAGGAAGAATTGAGACCATTTTTATAAAGAGGTTGTCACAGGTCTGGGGCAAGTCATTTGACTTCTCTGAGTAAGTATATCTTGCCTGTAATCCACAGCCCCAGGAGAGAATGTAAGTGAACATACTTTAAAATTCAATGCAACAGTTCAAAGTAAAGTGAACCAAGGTGCTGTGGACAGGGGGATAAAAATCTTACTAATGAATCTTGAACATTTATACGTAGATACTAGTGGTCTAAGCAGGTGCTGGGAGATTCCCCTTCCTAAAATCTGAAAAAAAGCAAGTAGTTCCAGGCTTCAGAGCTGGTCTCAGACCAGCCCAATCCCGGTCACTACAACCCAAAGCCAAGAACAAAGTCCCGATTCACAATGACCACTGCTCCTCTAGAAGTCACCAGCAAACTTCAGGGCCACGGCATTGTTTCTCTTAGGGAATAAACTGCTCTTGTCCCTGTATTTTGAAATAAAAGTTACCTTTATGCAAAATCATATTACCACTTGGCTGAGTTTTCGAGATAGTCTCTTCGTAGTTAAAAACTTTTCATCTCTGCCATCCTCTCAATTCCTGTGCATATTTTAATAGTATCCCTGGTAATAGTAGTTGGAAGTCAGCACCAGTGTTTTCTAAATAGCAGCCTTCCTCACTGTAAATGCCAAGCAGACGAGGTTGCTGTGCAGCCTCCCGACCAAGTGCCCTCCTGCTCCTGGCCAGTAGGCACTGTCACACAGAGGCCACTCCTGCTCACACTGAGATGTCCAGAAGACATATTTAGTCTTTAGCTCTTCATGTTTCTGGGCATTCTCCATCAAGGACACCCTCTTTCCAGACCCCTGGTGCTGCCTGTCAGTAGCTCTGGGCAGCAGCGTTGGTTTTGATTGTTTTGTGGTATGTAAGGGAGAAGAGCTTTCTGGGATAACCAGGACAGACCTTTCAGAAATGAAATCGACAGGCAAGGCTGACTTCCAGCAGTCTTTGCACAGTGCTCTGGTAAATGCCACTTGAAACATCAAGTAACCTTGAATTGGATACCTTGAAATTATATCTCTAATTAACAAGATGAGGATGGTGTTTTGTTTTCACCTCAGACTGTGCTTGAGAGATCTAGGTAAATTAGGCCCCCTGCAGCCTGAATTTTGCAAGACTGGTTGTGAGGGCAGCCAGATGCACTGCAGTGTGAGGGACAGAGGCCCGGGGAACTTCGGTTTTCAGATGTGAGCCTCAAGAACAGCCACGTCTCCCAGGGTGGGCAGGGTCCTGGAACAGGGGTTATCTGTTCTTCCACCCTGGGCACAGAGGCCTTCAGCAGCACCAGGTGGCCCCACTCATCCATTCAGGCTGCTTGGGAGCTGTGGTTGAGTTCCACTGAGAGCTGACTTCTTCTTAAAACCCGCTTAAAGGCTAAAGGCAAACAAATCCTTCTTGAAACCTGAGCTCGTTTTAAGATGTCTTTACTAAAATCCCCTCTGAACCATTAGCTGTTATGTCATATAATTTCCTTTTCCTGAGAGTAACATTCTTGGTGATTACCACTGTAAGCAATTATGTCTCACCCTATAAGAAGCTCTCTTCAGTTTCCCATGGGGATAATGTGGTACTAAGGCGATTTTCTGAATTTCTACCTGCGGCGTGTTTTTTTTTTATTTTACACAGACTACTAAATCTCCCCCAACTTTTTTTTTTTTTCTTTCCTGAGTTAGACTGTATGGGATGTTTAAGTCTGGGTTAATCCTTCAAAAAGAAGTCAGCATAGCAGCAGAACAACAGAACTTATGATCAAACTTCTTGTGAGTGAAAATATATATCTCTGAACATTGTAAACTTTATTTTGCTTTGTATTTTGTATTGTGGGTTATTTTATATGTTTATAATCTGTGTATCCAGTAGCGAGACCCTTCTTCTCAAGACTTTATTCAATAAATAGAAAATGCTACGTAATCCTAGATTCAAATTAGGATTTGTCTTTAAAATGTGTCTGTTTTTAATTTGCTAACAGTTTTTTTTCCCACCATCTTCCAACCCATAGATCTTGAGTATTATTATTAAAAGGGGGTTGATTTTATTTTTTTAGACTAACAGACATTAAAATTTCTAAACCTGCATGGAATCAAAGGGTAACCTGAACATATTAGATTTCTCCAGGAAAAAAAATATATATATATATATATATGTGTGTGTGTGTGTGTGTGTGTGTGTTTGTGTTTATGTAGGTATGTATGTATATCCAATGGATGAAAGTAAAAAGGCGGCAAATCCCAGCTCAATAGAAGAACAAACTGCCTAATAGACAATGTGTCGTCTCAGAGAGTTGATTCTACATCAGGGATTATTGTGACAGGACAAGCAGTATTAGAGTAAGTGACTTTAGAGAATCACTTCACCTCTAAAATTCTGTTACTTTTGTTTAGACTTTCAACAAATAGAGAATGGAGACCAACTCACATGTGCAGGTCACTTGCCCTGCACTAAGCTCTGAATGAACTATTTTAATCCTTCCTGCATAACACTGGGTTTGCTACTATTCAACCCATTTTACAGATGAGGAAACTGAGGGTCATAGAGCTTTTGTAATGTGCCTGGAGAAAGAAGTAAGGATTCAGAACCTAAGTTCAGCTCACTCCAAACACCTTCAGATGTTCAGAGTAGGGTGTGTTGCTTTCTAACCCCTAGCTCTGTGCCTGGCTCCCCTTGCCTGTGCCTTGAGGGTAGGGAGCGAATAGAGCTGGGCAGACTGAGGGAATGGCTGCATTTTCTTAACAGGGTTTGTAAGCTGGGATTTTCAGTAATTATAGAATTTAACAATAGGTGGCAGCGCATACCCATAACAATTATGGTTCCCATGTTAAATCAGATTTTCTTTTTCTGGGTTCTGTGTTATGTTCAATAAAAGAAGCACTTTAAATGAGTGATCTGAGCAATTTCTACAAAGCATTCCTACCATTGGAATTGAAAAGTCAAATCTCAGGTAAGTTGTTCTTGACATTTCTCCCTATGGCAGTAATAATGCCAGAGAAATCAGCGTCCTCTGACCTAAACCTGGCAGTGTCCTCTGCCCTAAACCTCACCTTCCTTGGGATCTCTTCTTGTGTAGGAACTTCCTTTGCCTTTTCTTTCCCTGAGTTTAAACAGAGACTGGAGCTACTAGAGATGCTAGGAAGACTTATTTCTTTAAAAACGCTTTATCGCCAAACAGTATTGAAATGTGTTCAACTTCAAAAGAAGGTTAGGACAAAAAGTTGGCTTTGCAGTCTGGCCTGCGAGTGGCAGCTACATGGTGAGGTTACCCTTTGTGACTGTGCTTCCAACAACATCAGCCCTGGAGCTTCGGGATTCACCACACATATAATGGCTTCCCAGAGGTCTCTGTCCCTGAGGTTCTGTGTGCAGGAGGCGGTCTGCAGAACCTTGCTGTGTTCTAAGGCTGCACCTTCCTGCCTGGGTTTGGAGCTTCCTTACATGTTTTTAAGTGTGAACGTGTGGTGTTTTTCTTTCTTAATGATATAAATGAGCTCCCTCCGTTGGCTTTTGGCAACTGCCTCAAAGATTTCCTTCAGATGACCCTATTCTGTCTATTTGGGAGAAAAGGAGTCTTTCTTCAGAGAGTTATGGCCTTGGGATGCTGGCTCCAGTGAGAGAGTCTTTGATTGTCCCCTGGGACGGGACTCTAGATGACACCACACAGCCTTATTTGCCTGAGGACCCCATTCATCTTGATTGACAGGACTGTAAACTCAAAGACTCAACACATTTTTATTGTGTGCCAACTATCTATTTGGTATTGTGCTGGGTGCCCTAACATGTGGCCTTAAATTATTTTTCACTTACCATGAAACTGGCGAGGAAAAAACTCACAGAACATTGGAAAATCCTCTACTAAGAGTTATTCATACGTGGAGAGTAATATTGGTTGCTCACTTCTCCATGTGAAGAGCACATAAGACTAATTTCTGTTAGCAAAATCAGACAGTTCTATTGGCTGAAGCCAAATAACCAATAGCTAACTAGAACTAGTGTCCTGTTTGTTTCTGCCCAGACTGCAGAGTGGGATGAACCTGCAGATATGCTTTGTCAACGACAGTGGCAGTGATAAGGACAGTGATGCTGATGACAGTAAGACTGAAACCAGCTTGGACACCCCCTTGTCTCCCATGGTGAGTCCAAACAGCACCAGCTGAAGCTTGGTGGTGTGATTTCCTGGCCATTTAGCTTCTTTTCTGTTGTGAATCAGGAACAAACATTTCAGAGATTAAAAAAGAAAAGTTTCTTGGAATTGCATGCTCCTAAAATTTGACAATGATTAAAAAGTCAAAGTTGTAATAAAATAGAGATATATAAGCTTTCTTAAAGCTAATAACTATTTTCATATTAAACCATTAGGGAAATCACCAGCCTGGGCAACATGGCAAAACCCTGTCTCTATAAAAGATACAAACATTAGCTGATCATGGTGCCTATAGTCCCAGCTACTCAGGAGGCTGAGGCGGGAGGATCACCTGAGCCCAGGAGTTCAAGGCTGCAGTGAGCTATGATGACAACACTGCACTCCAGCCTGGGCAACATAGTGAGATCCTGTCTCTAACGAGAGAGAGGGTGTAGTTCATTTTCAAGTTGCTGATAAAGACATATCCGAGACTGGGCAATTTACAAAAGAAAGAGGTTTAACGGACTTAGCCAGTTCCACATGGCTAATGAAGCCTTGCAATCATGGCGGAAGGCAAGGAGGAGCAAGTCACATGTTACTTTTTAAAACCATCAGATCTAGTGAGACTCATTCACTATCACAAGAACAGTGCAGGAAAGACTCACCCCCATAATTCAATTACCTCCCACTGGGTTCCTACCACGACACATGGGAATTGTGGGAGTTACAATTCAGGATGAGATTTGGGTGGGTACACAGCCAAACCGTATCAGGGAGAGAGAGAAATTAGATATGCTCTAAAAATTATAAAGAGAAAATAAGCTAAATCCAGTTCTTCCCTATTGGGCTTAGAAATATGAGCTCATGTCTTTCCTTCACATTACAGAAGTTGGCTGAATAATCTTGGGTGCCTGTTGCTGGAATTATTTCCTCTCTGTGAGGTCTGTCTATAGCCTTTTTTACCAAAGACCAACAAAGAGGAAACTGTTGTCATTGAGTGCAATGTGACATCAGAACATCATTGGATACCTGAGATCCTGTCCACTCAAAGAACCTACGTAGGGCCTTGGCTCTGAGTCAATATTTTGTTATGTCTGGTCACTTCAGGAAAGTTTTGAGACCAAGAATCAAAGACATATTTCAAGGTTGTTATAAATATATTTCCCATTATTAACTATACTGCTCTTTCTGTTTATGCTAAAATCTATTTTAAACTAGACCCTTTTTATGTTACTTGAGATTTATCAACTCAAGCAGCAAGTCACATTGATGGAGGAAACTCTGAGCTGCTCTGGGAGAAGGCTCAGAGGGTATTTTAGCCCATGTCTAAGTGGATGCTAGCTGGCATGCATGGAAGGCTCAGGCTGCTCTTTTTCCCTTTGCAGAGCAAACAGAGTTCTTCCTATTCTGATAGAGACACTACTGAAGAGGAGTCTGAATCCTTGGATGACATGGACTTCCTTACAAGGCAAAAGAAATTGCAAGCTGAAGCCAAAATGGCCCTTGCCATGGCCAAACCAATGGCCAAAATGCAAGTAGAAGTGGAGAAACAGAACAGGAAAAAGTCTCCCGTCGCTGATCTTGTAAGCAGCAAAAGCTGAAATGCAAGAAAGAGTTTGGGGGCCAGAAATGGTTGACACTGTCCCAGTCCTTTCCCAGAATTATGCAAACTTGGGTTTCTCTAAGGCAGTTTGTAAAAAGTCCTGTCATTGAGAAATGATTAAGTTTGTTTCCTTTTCCTTCCTACTGTAGCGCTGAAAAATACATAAGCAATAGATTTCACAAAAGTAAAGCTTGCTCTTGATTGATATCTACTATTTCTTAGGAACAATATTAGCTGTCATGGGAATATTTAAATTCCTTTAAAGCAATCTCAGTCTAAGAACCTACTGGTCCTGGCAAACTTACTATTGCTATAATTCTCATTCTCATGTTTCAATGAAAACAATACAGCATAGTGAACAGGAGTCCTGGACTTTGGAGTTTAAGTCTAGCTCTGCCATTGACCTGTTATGAAGTTCTAAGCAAGTTACTTCTCAGTTTTCTCATCTATAAAATGGGGATGATAATGCCTGTGTCAGAGTATGATTGTGAGGATTCGGTGAGATAAAGTATTCAAAGCACATAGCACAGTACTTGTAGCATGGTATAAATTATTAAATAGTAGCTGATACTAATTTTTTCCTTGTCATCGATATTATTGATATTCCTTGGTAATTCATTTGTGGCTATAACATTGACTCACAACCAGTCAAAAAGCTTTTGATGCTGGGAGTGTTGTGCTTTGATGCCAATTGCATATTAGGTAATGTAGTGTGGATGTAGGGCCCCACACTGGGAAAGACACAGCCTGGGAAAGCTTTTAATCACTGAATTGCAGTG
>NW_012099721.1:436584-440479 GCF_000951045.1 Mandrillus leucophaeus
GCCTTGCAATCATGGCGGAAGGCAAGGAGGAGCAAGTCACATGTTACTTTTTAAAACCATCAGATCTAGTGAGACTCATTCACTATCACAAGAACAGTGCAGGAAAGACTCACCCCCATAATTCAATTACCTCCCACTGGGTTCCTACCACGACACATGGGAATTGTGGGAGTTACAATTCAGGATGAGATTTGGGTGGGTACACAGCCAAACCGTATCAGAGAGAGAGAGAAATTAGATATGCTCTAAAAATTATAAAGAGAAAATAAGCTAAATCCAGTTCTTCCCTATTGGGCTTAGAAATATGAGCTCATGTCTTTCCTTCACATTACAGAAGTTGGCTGAATAATCTTGGGTGCCTGTTGCTGGAATTATTTCCTCTCTGTGAGGTCTGTCTATAGCCTTTTTTACCAAAGACCAACAAAGAGGAAACTGTTGTCATTGAGTGCAATGCGACATCAGAACATCATTGGATACCTGAGATCCTGTCCACTCAAAGAACCTACGTAGGGCCTTGGCTCTGAGTCAATATTTTGTTATGTCTGGTCACTTCAGGAAAGTTTTGAGACCAAGAATCAAAGACATATTTCAAGGTTGTTATAAATATATTTCCCATTATTAACTATACTGCTCTTTCTGTTTATGCTAAAATCTATTTTAAACTAGACCCTTTTTATGTTACTTGAGATTTATCAACTCAAGCAGCAAGTCACATTGATGGAGGAAACTCTGAGCTGCTCTGGGAGAAGGCTCAGAGGGTATTTTAGCCCATGTCTAAGTGGATGCTAGCTGGCATGCATGGAAGGCTCAGGCTGCTCTTTTTCCCTTTGCAGAGCAAACAGAGTTCTTCCTATTCTGATAGAGACACTACTGAAGAGGAGTCTGAATCCTTGGATGACATGGACTTCCTTACAAGGCAAAAGAAATTGCAAGCTGAAGCCAAAATGGCCCTTGCCATGGCCAAACCAATGGCCAAAATGCAAGTAGAAGTGGAGAAACAGAACAGGAAAAAGTCTCCCGTCGCTGATCTTGTAAGCAGCAAAAGCTGAAATGCAAGAAAGAGTTTGGGGGCCAGAAATGGTTGACACTGTCCCAGTCCTTTCCCAGAATTATGCAAACTTGGGTTTCTCTAAGGCAGTTTGTAAAAAGTCCTGTCATTGAGAAATGATTAAGTTTGTTTCCTTTTCCTTCCTACTGTAGCGCTGAAAAATACATAAGCAATAGATTTCACAAAAGTAAAGCTTGCTCTTGATTGATATCTACTATTTCTTAGGAACAATATTAGCTGTCATGGGAATATTTAAATTCCTTTAAAGCAATCTCAGTCTAAGAACCTACTGGTCCTGGCAAACTTACTATTGCTATAATTCTCATTCTCATGTTTCAATGAAAACAATACAGCATAGTGAACAGGAGTCCTGGACTTTGGAGTTTAAGTCTAGCTCTGCCATTGACCTGTTATGAAGTTCTAAGCAAGTTACTTCTCAGTTTTCTCATCTATAAAATGGGGATGATAATGCCTGTGTCAGAGTATGATTGTGAGGATTCGGTGAGATAAAGTATTCAAAGCACATAGCACAGTACTTGTAGCATGGTATAAATTATTAAATAGTAGCTGATACTAATTTTTTCCTTGTCATCGATATTATTGATATTCCTTGGTAATTCATTTGTGGCTATAACATTGACTCACAACCAGTCAAAAAGCTTTTGATGCTGGGAGTGTTGTGCTTTGATGCCAATTGCATATTAGGTAATGTAGTGTGGATGTAGGGCCCCACACTGGGAAAGACACAGCCTGGGAAAGCTTTTAATCACTGAATTGCAGTGAGTGGATGAGTGGATCTTTTAAGAGAAAACTGAGTCTTACATTCAGTGTGTTTGTGGCTCTATTCACTCCTTCATTTCTTCCCCTTTGTATCTTCAGCTGCCACACATGCCTCATATAAGTGAATGCTTGATGAAAAGAAGTTTAAAACCCACCGACCTGAGAGACATGACTATTGGGCAGCTACAAGTGATAGTCAATGATCTCCATTCCCAGATAGAAAGTAAGTGTAAGATATGCTTGAAAATAGGATATTCAATGTAAAACATCATGGAATAATGCTACTTCTTTGGTCCAATTTTTTCATACAACATTTCATTGGGTTCCTGTGTGGTTGCAAGGAAAATAAGAGAATTACAAGGCTCTTTTTTGTTGTTGTTATTTGTTTTAGCTGTAAAATGTTCAGAAGCTTTAAGAATTTTTAAAGATTCACAATAGTTACAGGTCCCTTTTATTTATTTTAAATCCCCAGCTCCTAGCACAGTGCATGTACCTGACTTACAACACCTGTTTCTGGAACACAATTCAGTAGTTACAAGTCATTTGCTGTACAAGTATACTTTCTACTTTAGTTGTATACACATCCATCATAGGTATCATCATCATCAATAAAATTAAATTAGACACATTTCCTGGGACTCCAGATGGTAGACGTGTGTGGAACCAATATGTGAAAATTACAGGGTGACAAAATATGGACTTTTCTCCCCAGAATAAAGAAAGACCTTTAACAGAAGTGGCCACAGGGAGTGGTGAGTGGTGCTCACTCAAGGTGATTGGTCATGCAGAGAATAGGCAGTTTGCTTGGCCTGATGAAAGAGAGAACATTCTCACTTAGGCAGTTTGGTTAAGCCAGATAAATTCACAATCTCTTCAGCTCCAGGGAGGAATGAGTCTGTATAATTATATGATATTACAGATTAAAAGAAATTCAAGAGATATGCCAACCAAATGCATTCAAGTAAACCAACTATAAAAAGAAAAGAGCATTTATGAGCCAAACAGGGAAATTTGAATACTAACTGAATGTTTTAGTAAAGATTGATTTATTTTAGGTGTGATAAAGGTGTTGCAGTTATGTGAATTTAAAAAAGAAAAGTCGGCCAGGCACGGTGGCTCACGCCTATAATCCCAGCACTTTGGGAGGCCGAGGCGGGCAGATCATGAGGTCAGGAGATCGAGACCATCCTGGCTAACACGATGAAACCCCATCTCTATTAAAAATACAAAAAATTAGCTGGGCATGGTGGTGGATGTCTGTAGTCCCAGCTACTCAGGAGGCTGAGGCAGGAGAATGGCATGAACCTAGGAGGTAGAGCTTGCAGTAAGCCGAGATTGCGCCACTGCACTCCAGCCTGGGTGACACAGCGAGACTCCATCTCTAAAAAAGAAAAGAAAAGAAAACCCCTGTCTTTTAGACATGCATACTAAAGCATTTACAGATAAAATAATATGATAACTGGAATTTGCTTTAAAATAATCCAGTAGAAGTCGGAGAAATGATCCAAGCTTGGCCATGAGTTGAAAATTGTTAAAGCTAGTTAGACACGTGGAAATTCATTAAACTGTTTTCTCTGCTTTTGTAACAGTTTGAAAATTTTCCATAATAAAAAGCTTAAAACTTCATATTGGAAAAAAAATTCTATGCATTAAGGGTTCAGATATGTAGATACTCTACTAAGTGATAGTATAAAAGGCTACCCAAGTGCACACTGGAAAAAATGAAATTTTTCTACAAGATCCAAATAAAAAATTGGATATATTCAGTGCCAAGTTAACACATGGAATATTGTTCTAAAATTAAGAGAAAGAGTCAAACATTTTGATTAAGAAACCATAGATTCACAGGATTTTTAAAAAAATTCTACAACTACATTTTAATTTTAGTTGAAAATTACTTACTAGAGTTGTTATTCTTTCAAGTACTGAAAACGCTTTCTGATGTTTTACCACTAAAACATCTTCCTTAGACTTTTAAACACTAAAATTGCCATCTAGTCCTTTTCAGGAACAGATGAAATTTTAGACCTCTTTGTGTGATTTTTTTTTTTTTTTTTTTTTTTAAAT
>NW_012099721.1:441345-458846 GCF_000951045.1 Mandrillus leucophaeus
AAAGGAAAGGAAAGGAAAGAAAGAAGATAAGAAAAGAAAGAGTAAGTCTTAAGTAATATTTTCCTTGGCACCCTGTTGTTTAGAAATTTCAGGGGTTATTTCTTCAGGTCTTACATATCTAACTATATTACAAATCTGACTTTCCAATATCTTCAGATAATACTTTCTCCTAAAACAAGCTGCACCTAGGGCTTCTCCTTTCCTAGGGCCGTGTGAAGGCTTTGAGCACGCCTGGCATACCTTCCTTTCAGCCGGCATCTGATGTAGTAGTCAGGCCTCAAGGCCCTCCTGACTGTCAGTGTGAGGGGAGAGTCCTGACGCTGAAGGATGGAAAACTTAATGTGCTCCAGGCTTTGTTGTTCACATTTCTTCAAAACAAAACCTGCTTTTTCTAACAAGCTAGTCTCCTAACGGCTAACATTTATTTTCCCACCTTAATATGAAGGTAATTGGAAATAGTTCCTACTTGACTCCTTTTCTTCCCACACCTCTATAATTATGCAAATTAGACATGTTTCTGCAACATAAGAAGTCTAACCTTTTACAAAAATATCTTTCCTATTATATGTAGCTGTTTGTGGGTATACTGGTTTGTAAATAGTTACACATTCTGACTTGGAGGCAGTTTTATCTGTTTTTAAATGCTCTTTTATTTGCCACAGGCTTGAATGAAGAGTTGGTCCAGCTGCTTCTCATCCGAGATGAGCTGCACACAGAGCAGGATGCCATGCTGGTGGACATCGAAGACTTGACCAGGTCAGTGTGGCTTCACTCTTGCCAAAGAAGAAATCAAGCCCAGGGTGGTCTGAAATCTAAGCATTAGGCAAAAACTAGCTCTAGAGAACTTCTTCCTCTACTTCCATGAATAACGCACCTTGCCTTTGCTGGTGCCAGCTGTTCAGATGGAGGAGAAGCAGAATTCCATTGTCCCTACCAAATGCATGCTTGTTAGCAACCATTTGGTAACAACCCACTTGTGATGAATTGTCAGTGCATTACTTCTCACATCTCCACCTAAATCAGGTCAGTAGTTCTGGTCTTGGAGGACTTTACCTTGAAGGACTGTCCCCTGGGAAGCTGGGCATAAGCCATGTCATGCTGGCATGTTTCCAGACAAGCATCCATGTGATGAGTTCTCCAAAGCACAAGCTCTTTTTTTTTTTTTTTTTTTTTTTTTGAGACGGAGTCTCGCTCTGCCGCCCAGGCCGGAGTGCAGTGGCGCGATCTCGGCTCACTGCAAGCTCCACCTCCCGGGCTCACGCCATACAAGCTCTTATATGATCCAGTTCTTGATGGCCTCGGCCATGCCCAGAAGGCAGGGACACTGGCATCTCTCTGCAGCCACAGTGCCACCAGATTGTTCTCACCGTGGGGAAACTCCAGGACTTGAGTTTTTAGCTGGGCTTTGCTCCAACGTCCTCTTTTTAAAGAGGTAAAAAGAATGCTTCCCTTCCTAAGGGACAAGGAAACTAGGCTAATGCTGGTCAAAATTTTGCATTTCTTTGCAGATTTCCTTGCACTAAAGCATATCACTGTAAGCACATAAAGTACATGGAATGCTGTAAACATTCCTATGAGCACATATTTACTATGGCGTCTTTTCTGAGACGGTCCATATGGAATCTTTAAACCAAGAGAGAGTAATTGCTATTAATCCCAGAAATAGTATTTAGAGAGTAGAAGGCTCTGCAAAGAAGGAACACCTCTTGTCACAATGATGTAAGGAGTTAACCACATGATCTACAGCAATCCCAGAGAAGCTTGAAAACATATGTAGTGATAATAATGCTCCCAGCACCTACCATAGGACCTCATCTCAATGTGTAATGCTGGGTAAAATAATTGTCTAGTGATGCAATGATATAAAAAATGGTTTTAGTAGCAAAATGCTGGAAAAATATGTTTAAGCTTTCTTTTTTAAGAGTTACGAGCAGCACTGTTTTGTATGTTTTACATATTATATTGCCTTATCCCTAGCCAAAAACAAAACAAAACAGTAAGCCTTCTCATACTCTTTGAACGTATTTGCCTGCATCTGAAATATCACAATAACACTCAAATAATATTATTGCCATCTAAAGATGTATTCAGGCACTACACCACCAGCAATTATAAAACATCCCTTTTTTGTTAGTTCAAGAAGTTTGCATGCAGGTGTTAAGATTATGGGAAATCAATGGTGAAATATACAATCAGGACCTACATTTTTTTTGAAAAATATATAAAGTCTTGCAAACTATGATTTACCTGTGACAGCAGAGATCTTTTCTCTGTTTCTCAAAATAGTATTGGCATTTCTTTTTGGCAAGGAGGATGGTGAGAGTCCCCGCCTCTTCTAAGTGTTAGGCTAATACTTAGTTTTGCAGTGTATGTTTTTATAACTTTCAGATGGTGTGACCATCGGAAACAGGGCAGGCAAAACCATGGAGTTAAAAGGAGAAGAGTCACTAATTTAAAGGTGTTGTGGCATCCTTTGAATTGGGGCAGTCCTACCATAGGCCCCAGGGGCATGATGTCCTCGCCTAGCCTTTCTCTTGGTGAGAAGAAGCTTCTACATCTGCTCCTGGCTGCAGAAAAGTAACTTTCCTCATTGGAGGGACCTGAGGTTACTTAAACATCCCTAAAGGCAGCAGCCCCAGAGTCCTACAGCCAGATCTCAGAAGGCGGAAGGAGTAGCGGTGGGTCCTGCTGGGACATGTGATCCACCTCTTCCCTTTACCTATAGAACTCCTACTATTCCGGATGTCCATTCATCAGTAGTTCTCAATTTGGGTTGCACAACACAACCATGTGGGGAGGCTTACGAAATAGTGATGCCTGGATCCTACCCCAGATATTCTTATTTAATTATTCTTGTGGGCTAGCCTGGGCATGAGAATTTTTTTAAAGCTCCTAGAAAATTCTCATGCATAGCCAAATTTGAGAACCACAGGTTTGGATGATGCTTCTTTGGAGAAGCCCTCCCTGACCTCCAAACACTTGGCTCTTTAGCATTCATTCTCCTCTCGTATGGATTGTCAGTGCATTAAACTTATTACACCTCCATGTAAATCAGGACTATTCCCAGGGGAGTTGACCCTGGCGTGTCAGGGTCATTCCATGCTGGCATGTTTCCAGCACATGAACAGCCATGTGGTGGGTCTACAAAACAGCACCAGCAACTATATGACCCGCTTTTGATCATAAGACTGTGTTAAGACCTTCTCCTCAGTGTTCCTAACAGCATCTCATCTCTGTCATGTGGAGCCTTATGGCACTGTGTTTCCTTTGCTGTCTCTCCCCACCTGACTATGAATTCCCTGAAAACAGAGGTGAGGTCATTTTCATTCATTACTGTGTCCCCAGAGCCTAGCACAGGGCCTGCTGGGCACATAGTAAGCCCTCAATAAAAATTGTTGATTAAAAAAAAAAAAAGAGTTTTGGTGGGGCTTCAGTGAAACAAATCCTAATAGGGACTCTTATATAACTTGCTGATAAGAACCTTTTAGTTTTATGGACTGAAACTCTTTCCCTCCTTTGTTTAAAATTTTAATGAAATTCACTATTTCATTTATGTCTCAAAAAATTACCCAATGTTCAATATTTTCTGAAGTTGTGTGCCATCTGTTCTGCTTTCCTTCTTGGAAAACATTTTGATGTATGTGTGTGCATGTGCACAGGAGTGTGTGTGCATGTACATGTACAGAGTAGTATATTTACAAATTGCTGTGAGAACTGTAATGTAATTAGCTACAGTGGAATCAAGTTCACTAGGCATCAAAATATCTTGATCTGGATTTGCTTAAGTGAGGCATATGAGTTAGTTATGAAAATATTTGATTCTTGTTACACATCAACAGGGCCATGAGATGTTCTGCTAAAGGGGACAGATTTTTTTAAGGAATGGAGAGCTATTGATAAGGTACTTTTTCCTGAGTACCTTTAATGTTAGTTGAATAGTGCCATTTATTGATGGGCTGCTGAGTGTGGCAAGGACACTGTTGTCACTCCCCTGTTTCTGAAAGTATTTATAGTTTGTCTTCCCTGATATGACACACTCTGCATAAAACCAGTGAGTTCAGCTTGACATCACTGACTACTGAAGTCCAGGCAGCACACAAACTATGCCTAAACCTTTGATTGTAGCTGGAAACCACAGCCCTAGATGTTTTTCTCTTGCCAAATTTATCATTTCCTAAAATCGTCCTTTAAAACCATTGTCTTTTGCAGCCTTCAAACCCCATCGTTCTCTGAGAAGTGACCATTCAAGTGATGTAAACAGCTTGGTCACACTCCTCCCCCTCTGCCCCACTGTCTAACTCTGTCCCACTGTCTAGCTGCTTCACTGGCCTATTTTTGGGTTCACAGGTCATAATAAAGCTTGTTTTGGTTTTGTTTGTTTGTTTCTTGAGACGGAGTTTCACTCTTGTCACCCAGGCTGGAGTGCAATGGCACGGTCTCGGCTCACTGGAACCACGGCCTCCCAAGTTCAAGCAATTTTCCTGCCTCAGCCTCCTGAATAGCTGGGATTACAGGCACACACCACCATGCCCAGCTAATTTTTGTATTTTCAGTAAAGACAGGGTTTTGCCATGTTGGTCAGGCTGGTCTCAAACTCCTGACCTCGCGTGATCCACCAGCCTCGCCTCCCAGGGTGCTGGAACTATAGGCGTGAGCCACCAGACCTGGCCCATAATAGAGCTTGGTAAATAAGAAGACTCACCCTATCCTCACTGCCAAGACCATGCCCTTAGGATTAATTGGGGGAAAAAACATGCAAACATGGAATATCTTTACATCCACGAAGACCTGCCATTTGTTAGACATTGGCTTTTGCAGGAGTGAATTAGATTTTTGGCTCCAGGTTTCTGTCAGGAATCTTAGTTAATATCTAGGTCTGTGTCTGCATGTGTCCTTAGATATAAGTAGTCACTCAGTTACTCTCATCAGAACACCTTGTTTCGACTTTTGGCTTCATGCTTATTTCCATCTGTTATTTCCTTGTTTGCTATTTATTCCTTTCCTGTCTCTCTCCATTGGAACATATTCCCCATGAGAAAAAAGACCTCATTTTCTTGCTTACCATCAAATCCCCAGTATCAGGACCCGTGGAAGACACATACTTAATATTTGTTGATAAAAGTATCCCAGATGTTTATTTCTTTTCATTTTCAAACATAACTTTTCTTCTTAAAAGTAGTAATGTCTATAAGTCTCAGGTTCATCCAGTGGCTTACTAAATAAAAGGAATCATACACAAAATGTAAAAATTAAGGAGTTCAAATCAGAGTTCAAAGAGTTTGAATAACGTACTTTTTCTTGATTCTCATGTATTTCACTGTCAGTAACTCTGAGCTTCAGTTTGCAGGATGCTGTAGCTATTGATTGAAAAGCAGTTTGGATCTTTCTACATAATGCTAAATAATTGTATTAATTATTTTACAGACATGCTGAAAGTCAGCAGAAGCACATGGCAGAGAAAATGCCTGCAAAGTGAAAAGAAGCCATTCAACCAGAGAACAAGCTAGAATTTATTTTGCTTCTGTGGTTGTAAAAATGCTGTTGCTAAAGGTGGTGCAGAAACAAACAAATATCAGTGTTAGTCATTGATAATGTCTGAAGCTTAATGTCCAGTGATTGGCCTTTGCTTCTTAATTTATTTTAATTTTTTACTTGTGCCACTTAATATCAGGCATTTTAATAAAATATTGTTACAAAAAAATGTACAGTACTGACACCACCACAAATCACGGTTAATAAAAGAGAGTAGTTTTAACTTTATTTTTATTTGTTTAGAGATTTTAAGTTGGAACAGTATTTTCCCATTGACTACTTTTCATTCTTCACTGTAGTTTTAAAGAAGAACTGTAAATGACGGTGCTATACAAGTCAAAAAATACATGCCTGCCTCGTAGTGAAGTTGTAGCTCTCCGTAATATGTATATTTTACTCAGTTTTCAACATTTTGTGAATGTTGACTACCTGAAGTTCCTTTTTAGATGTGCTATTAACATTCTGTTGGATTCAGAGGGTTCCTTGAAAGTTTTATGTATAAATATGTAAAATAAAAATTAAAACTTTGTTTCATATGATATGTCTTTTTGCTCACTAGCAAGCCTTATAATGGCTTAACCCCTCTCCAACTAAATTCCCCACCAGGAAACTTTTGTCAGTGAAAAAACTAATTGCTCTAGAGGACACACAAGGTGGCAAATTGCCCAGAAAATTATGAGTGTGAGTGCGTGTCTGTGAGTATGTGTGTGTGAGAGAGTGATCCGAAGAATACCAAAGGTCAGTAGCATCAGAGCCTGCACTTCTGTTATTGCTTAAGTGATCCATCTGGAATTGTAGCACGTTAGTATTTAATAGCTGCTGGTCTTGTTAGGGCACTATGACTGTATCAAACTCCATTTACTAAATTCACCACGTGAACGAATGATGCTTGCATTTACTCTTTCTCCAAGGCCCGTTGTTGCTATTTTCAAATTTTTAACCATTCTGTTGGTCTCATGAAAGAAGATTCAAAGTCTAAAGCAGTTACAGACTGTTTCTTAATAAGTGGAGAGTTTCAGAAAATAGATTTAATTAGTTAATATTCATGTAGTGATTAGGGACCCATAAACTAAAGCAAAGATGAACAATTCAACATTCCAGAACCACCCACGGACCACCTGGTTTCACTCCAAGGTCCATGATGTAATCTGAAGATAGAACTTTAGACAACTGTCTCCATTTTCCTTTCTCAAAAATACTCAGATCCTAAGTATTGTAAGGAATTAAAAAGATTTGCCAATGTTCCTAGACAGCCTTCTGTTTCGCAAAATAGGTAATCTTAAATTGTAACACTAGTCATTTTTTACGGGCCTCAAACAAGTTATTTCCATTTAGAATAGAAAAAGAACACAGTTCATAAATATATTTTGGTTTTTGTGAGTTGGCTGTTGAGGAGGACAGGTTGCTGCTCGCTACTGAGCTTAAGAGTGGGGCCCTAGGCTGCCCAAAGGTCTCTGACTGGGCCCTGAATTCCCACACCAGCTGTCAGGGATCTCCTGGGGTGATCCCAGCCCTGTGAATCCAAGCACAGCTGCTGGACTGTCATTGCTGCTTCTACTGGGTGAGAATGTTGGTCAGTGAGCCAGTGGCTCTCGTCTTTAGCTGCACAGTGGAACCACCTGGAGAGCCTTAGAAACCACTGGTGCCTGGGTCCCGCCCCCATGGACTGACTTAAATGGTCTGGGGTATAGCCTGGGCACTGAGGCATTTAAAGGTCTCCAGGAGATTCTCATGTTGAGAACCACTGACTTCCACTTTCTTCTTTTCTTTAGCTTTGTTAAACCATGTTTCTAAGTATCTAGTTTTTTTCTAATTAAAAAATATTATATTCCTATTAGTTTGCAATCTGTGGGGAGAGCAGAGCTGGAAAGAGTGCTATGAAAAATGCCTGTGTCCAAGCAAGAGAAGGTAGTGTGGCCTTCTGAACCTCCGGTGGTGGCACTCACAACCTGGAGCCCTGGGGCTAAAACTCAGCCCACCACAAAAGACTTACATTTTAAAATCCTTGCCAGAACTGCCAGTTCCAGTAAAAATTTAGAAATGCATTTTCTCTGTGTCTTAAGCCATGCAATCTCTGGCTAGAAATGCATGTTGTAAAGAAATTCATGGCTTCTAAGTTCTTCTAATTGTTTGAAGCCCATAATCACAACCGAACAGCTCCCAACTGGAGAAGAAAAGAGAGAAAATGAGATTATACCCACAGAGGGCCTCTCAGAATACCTCTGGGTCAAAGCCTAGCTGATAATACAATTGTTCTTCCCACCATGCCTTGAGATACTCAGAGGAGGATTACATTCAATTTACTGGTGCTCCTTTCAGCCTTCTCTGCCCATGGTAGAAATGTCACTCTCTAAGGGGATTCTTTTGAGATTGAATCTTTCCAGTAATTTTGCTTTCGCTTATCAGCAAGGACTGGGATTATATCCAACAGGATTCTTACCTGCTCTAGATCATCCTTCCACATGTAAACTAGGACCTTTACTGGCTTAGAATGCTAGACTAACCAACCTCAAAAATCAAGTTCTGCTTCTCTTCCCCATTTTTAGAGAGTGAGGCGTAGATGAGAGTGTGCAGGTTCTGAGGCCAGAAGGGACTGACCACAAATGCTGACTCCATCTTCCCACGGATTTGACCCTGAGCAAGTTCCTAAAGCTGTCTGTGTCTTATCTCATCACCTGTAAATACTATCTCCTCAGATTATTATAAAGACTGAATAATGTTTATGAAGGTACCTGACACCCAGGAAATACTGAATAAATAAATGTTGAATAAAAAGTAAATGATCAGAGCTCAGGTGGTGGGAACATTCTGAATTTTACCAGTTTCTGAGATTTAAGGCATCCTTGTAGCTTTGTTTCCTGTTTATTAATTATTAGTTTACAAACCAGTGATGCTTAAGGGAAAGGTTAATAATTGCAAGTCCCACTCCCTCCTCCAAATACTAGTGCAAAAACTTGGAATGCATTCTGACACATTTCTCTATGCTTATATAGATACACACGCATGGGGTTTTATATTTCCATTTGTCTTTACAAAGGTAGGATCTCTGTAGCTTGCTTTATCCATAGACATCCTTCCAGGTCAGGACATACAGATCAAAGTTACTGTTTTCTTTTTTTCTTTTTTTCTTTTTTCTTTTTTTTTTTTTTTGGAGAGGGGGGGGCCAGAGTCTCGCTGTGTTGCCTAGGCTGGAGTGCAGTGGCACAATCTCAGCTTAGTGCAACCTCCACCTCCCAGGTTCAAGCAATTCTCCTGCCTCAACCTCCCGAGTGGCTGGGATTACAGGTGTGTACCACCACACCTGGCTAATTTTGTATTTTTAGTAGAGATGGGGTTTCACCATGTTAGCCAGGCTGGTCTTGAACTCCTGACCGTAGGTAATCTGCCCACCTTGGCCTCCCAAAGTGCTGAGATTACAGGCATGAGCCACCGTGACCGGCCCAAAGTCATTCTTTTTAATACCTTTGTAGTAATCCCCAGTGTTGGTGGAACATACCTTATATCTTTTCAGATTTCTGCCACCAGAAACAGTGATCCAATAATTATGCTTGTACTTAACATCTATTTTTACCTTTTTTTCTGTGATTACCTCACTTTTTCTTTAACCATTCCTTGGTACTGCTTAAATACTTCAGATTACAGAGAGCTAATTAAGGTAGGGAAGACCAGGAGGGGCAATTGCAGAGAAGGTTGATTCCTTGCAATGAAATTTGACCACACCAACACATTCTCATCTTCAAAGATTCAACTAGAGCGGCTGTCTCTCTCTCTCACACACACACACACACACACACACACGCACACACACACTTTTAGCCTCCAAAAGCTCTCCTCTACCTCCTGAGTACAGATTTTTCTCTATTTCCTCTTTAAGGGTAGAGGCAAACTTCAGCCACCCTTGTAACTGTAGCCCCCAGCACAGAACCAAGCAGACAGTCCTCCCTTGAAGACTGGCCCAATGAGAAGCTCTAATCATTAGGACTCTGCCTTTTGACGCCTCTGTTAACTGACGTCACTCTACTCTTCTGATGTATGACGCCTCTCCTCTTAGCCGAGGGATGAGCCCCTGGGACTGACTTTCCTTCAGATTTAATCTCACTGTTCTCCAGTTTAATCCTCCATGACTGGTTGATTTTTTTTTTTTAATCCCTCAGTTACCCTCAAATCTAATCTAAGATCTGAAAAATTTCCTTCCTCAGAATTTGTCATCTCTGATAAACAGCCCTTTTAGCTACCAATCTGCTAAAATTCATACCTTTCCACCATGTTTATAGTTTTGGAATTGTTACTGGGAAATGGCTAGAGAGACAGAGACATTCCCAGCCCTCTGCCCCTTGGCCCTAGATGTGATCCCATGACACATTTTTACCAATGGAATGTCAGTGGATGTGATGTGCCTTAATTCTAGCCAAGGCTTGGAAGAAAGGGCTTGCCCTCTCCATTCTCTTTCTCCTTGTACCAGCTATAATCACAAGAACCTAGAGGGATGCAGAGCCACCAGATGGAAAAAATCTGGGTTTCTCCATCTGGAAAAACTGCATGGAGAGAGTTACCTGCCATCCAATAGGATTCACCTCAAACTGGAAAAAAAAAAAAAAAAAAGTGAAAAATAAACTATGATTACATGTGTGCCTTTATACTGCATTGAATCTGTTACAACAGCTAGCATTACACTAAGTAATGCAAGTCCTTAACGAGGACAGCCATAATCATTTTAAGAAAGAGCTGAAACTCAGACCCAGTTAGACAAACCTTGTGCTCTTAACCACCACGTTACACTGCTTCTTTTCTATAGAAAATCATCTCTAGGTCAGAGATTGACCCTTTTGTCAGTTAGCGGACCTCTTCGGTTTAGTTTAAATCTTTTCCCCTGCTCCATCTTTTCCTTTAGCCATTAGGACAGAAATCAGAAGTTGATCAAAATGAGATTTGTCATGAACAAACAATTCATGCCAGAAACAAGAATATGGAATTTATGATGATGCCAGAAACACAAATATTGTTAAGTGACAACAGGAGACCTATTTGGTGTCTAGCTGGAAAAGTCTTAGGTTTCTATGATCTTTAAGACACACTTTGATTATTGCCACCCCAGCTGAATTCTGATGCTCACAAAATACAATATACAATTACCATTTGCACTGGTGTTCATTTATTTTTTCTAAATAGGATATGACACATTCATTATGAGATAGGTTGATGGGTAATGAGTTTTTCAGGATATTTTAATTGAGGCTTATAGTCAGTTGTCAGTATAAATTAACATTATATTAAATAATTCATGAATTAATGGCCTGGCTGTGCAAAATGAAAATGTCCTTTTAATTTCTGAGTGAGTATCCTAAAGCCATTTCATTTGGTAGCTTTGGTAAGAAATGATTCACCAAGACTAATTGATCATAAGAAATTCTTTTTTTGTAGCAAATTTCTTTCTGTACATTTCTCTGTTCTAGAACAATGTTCTGCCTACGGTTGTAACACAGTCCTTGTTTTAAAAACGACTGAATCCACTTCCCTGCACCCCAGTACAAGAGTACAAGGTAGTAAAGTGATACTTATGAGGAAAGTGATTTTATTTTCACCCTCCAGACTAGGCATTCAGACTTTCTTGTTTATTATTTACTACCAGATTCTCTTTTCTTTTATATTCAATCAATACCTTATTTGCTTTTTTGGCTTTTCAGAAAATAGTGGTGTATATCCTGACTGTGGTAAAGCATAGGCAAGGCTGGAAGTGAGTGCTTTAATTTTCTGCCTCATAAAGTTACTTCCTTCCAGATGTGTGTTAGTTCTCAGTAGAAATTACAGTCTGTAATGACGTGTCATCTCACTTTGTGCAGGAGCTTTTTAGGTCACATAACATCCCCAGGTTTAGAAAGGGCATGTGAAAGTCAGCCAGGGATCCAGACTTCACCTTGAGAGCAATTTCGATGTGAGGGTTCAAGGTGAAAATGATGTTGAACTTTACAGGCACTGGGGAGAAAGGGCTTTACTATTTCTCACAAAGCATCCACTTCCTCCTTCCATCAAAGTGAAGGACTCCTGTCCCTGCTGCTCAGAAGGCTGATTTGAGAATGTGTCATTGTCTCTGATGCAAATCAGATTGAGAATAGAACACCAGGCGGGTGCTCTAAGTAATTTTTTGGGGAAAGTAATGAATGCCTCAGGAAGAATAATTAGGTGGGGGAATGTTTGTATGGGAGTAATAAATCTGTCTCCCTGCAGTTCTGGCTAAACTAAGAGTGGGAGTAAGACAGACATGGGGCTTTTTGGAGTTTGCAAACCAGTCTCACCACACTGCAAGTGAGAGTGCTGGGCCTTCAGGGCGACAGCATAAGAGCAGGAGAGGAAACCTGGCTGAACATGAGGACTGGGGAATGGGATAGCTGCTCAGTGAGAGGCCAGGGGACCCGGGACCACATCTTCAGACCTTGGCAGCGCCACTGCAGGCCTTGCCACGGCCAACACCTCCAAATGCATTTTGGTGCCTTGAACCCATTAGCCAAAAAAGTGCCTGGTAGGTTTTGCTTCTATGAGAGTAAAAACTAGAGCCACTGCCAGGCCTGTCTGTCACCAATCTGCAGTTTCCTGTGACGACATTCTTCAGGCACTACAGTGGGACCCAGTGAAGCTCAGAACCAGGCCCACCCCATTACAGGGCATTTGTCAGCGGCAGCTTTGAAGGGGCTAAATACCTGAGATTTAATGAATCGGGGGGCAATACGTGAATATATAAAAACTTTTTTTTTTTTTTTTTTTAAGATACAGTGTCTTGCTCTGTCACCTAGGCTGGAATGCAGTGGTATAATCACGGCTCACTGCAGCTTCGAACTCCTGGGCTTGAGTGATTCTCTTGCCTCAGCCTCCCAGGTAGCCAGGACTATAGGCACATGCCACTATGCTTGGCTAAGTTTTTTCTTAATTTTTTGTAGAGTTAGGTCTCACTTTGTAGCCAAGGCTGATATCCAGGCTTCAAGCGATCCTCCTGCCTCAACCTCCCAAAGTGCTGGGATTATAGGCATAAGCCGCTGAGCCCAACCTACAAACTTCTTTTTAGGTTCCCTTACTTCCCAAGCTGATCTGGGGGGCTACCTTCCCACAAACACGTAAGCAAGAATAACTCAAAAAGTATAAATAAATGAATGTGGTTTGGAGGGAAGGGGCACAGCCAACAATAAACAATAAAACATGAAAAGTTTTGAATTATACTTTTTTGGCCACATTTGAAATGTGTTGTTCATTTGCTCTTTATAAGAAAGAGTCCTAGCTAATTCATCTTGGTTTTAAATCTAAATTGTATTTTCGGTCTTCTCGCTCTCATTCTTACTTTCTTCTTACTTATTTTTATTTTAATTATTATAAGTACATAATAGTTGTATATCTTTATGAGATATATGTAATGATTTTGTATGGCATTTAATATGTAATGATCAAACCAGGGTAATTGGGGTATCCATCACCTCAAGCATTTATCATTTCTTTGTGTTAGGAACATTCCAACTCCACTCTTAATTATTTTAAAATAAACAATAGATTATTGTTTATTGTAGTCACCCTATTGTGCTACCGCATACTAGATCTTATTCATTCTAACCATGTTTTTGTACCCATTAGCCATCCTCACTTTGTCCCCCACTCCCCACTACCCTTCCCAGCCTCTGGTAACCTCATTCTACTCTATCTCTATAAATTCAATGTTTTAAATTTTTAGCTGCCACATATGAGTGAGAACATGCAAAATCTATCATTTCTTTCAGTTCAGTCCACTAATTTACATAGACAGACAGTGTGCCAATATTGTATTAATAATGCCCTCTCCAATCCACTGAAATAAAAAGTCGAAAGCCCACTTCCTTCTTTTAAAAGTACACACATGTGTATCACTTCCTAAATTCTGCTCATTGTCAAGAATTCTTGGCTGTAAAATCATCAAAGAGTTGTTTTAGAGATAGTAAACTGCTCCTGTAAAACATCCCAATTGACCTGACTTCACATGATGCTTTTAGAGCATCGGCACTTGCTAGCTGGGGCCAAATGCACTCACTTGTCCTTCTGAGAATTCTGAATTTTAAAGAAAGTAGGAAGTTCACATACAAATGACTCTCATTTCAGGTGCTTGCGTGGATTTTCCTCTACTACCAATTAACTGGGCAAGCAACATTTCTTTCACATCACACCAGAAAATGAAAGCCAAATCTTGGGGCTACTTACAATTTCTGAAACAAGTAGTCATGGTCATTCTTTACTCAAATTTACCCCAGGCTCCTTGGCTCAAGACAAAAGCATTTTCATGGGAATTCCTTTGGCATCAGTTTCCAGACCAGTCATTCAAGTCATCCATAAATACAGACCTTACACCCCACTGCAGGTGGAGCTGCTGGGTTTTCAGGAAGTCAGTGACTTTACCTTCCAGGTTCTGAAGCCAAGAACAGAAGAGTGAATGTGAGCACTCCTTCCTCAAAGAAGACTGAAAGAGAATTGGATAAATATTTGAGAAAACTACTGTCAGAGGCAACTGGGAAGAGGAAAAGAAATCACTGTGCACTAACATATATGGAAGCTGAAAAGTGTAGAGAGGGAAAGAGCCAGACAGACCCTGGTCATGCACATCTTTCCATGGGTCACAAATATAAATGCATATAGGGGACAGACTGATAAGACAAACACATAACTGAAGCAAGCTGAATGCAAGACTACAAGGAGTGATGAGGAACAAATGCCCCGACTAAAGGGATTCACTGCTAAGTAAATACTGACAACTTGTCTGGCCTAGGCTGATCTAGTTTTTCTAAGATTTCAAAATATCTGGATTTATTATATAAAATATATTTCTTCTATTAACCAATGTTTTATCTATATGACATTGTTCAACACTGAAAATCCTTTTAAGAAAGAGCCCCACAAAATTCACTGTTATGTTTACTGACAGACTGATATTTACTACATTACACAATGGCAACTTTATGAGCACTGAGGGAGCTATTCCTTTCAGATGTCAATACCAATAATAGTCAAGTTTCTCTGATTATCATTGTAAATTATTTGGCTGATCGTGTCATTATCCTGTTTGCTATAAACCCCCTGAGGGCAGAGAAGGTCATTTATCTGTGTTTCTTCATGCCCAGCCCAGAAAATGGTACTTAATAGGACGTAAATAAACACTCATAAACATGTTGAAGAGGCGAATGAATAAGTGTTCAATACCATCTCATAGAGAAATCCTACTCCTAGCTTCTCACTACCCACGCAGTTCCTCACCAATCTGTTTCTCCACCAGTTCTTAGACCTTATGCAACAACTTAAAACTCCATGTCTTTTCAAGACGGCAAGTGTCTTAAAAGCCCCCACTTGAGATTCAGTGTTCAAATAAGGTCTCTAACAGAGCCAGTTCTGAAGCATATTAAGCCTGCTAGATATCAGAATCTAATATGCTTTATAAACTGAAATGACAGGCTCAAGTTATAACTGTCCATTAATTATTTACAAAATTATAAGCATCTTTTTAAGAGGAAAGGGATTGAGTACAAGACAGATGACAGATGGCCTCGCAAGCTGAAAAGGGTCCATGTGGTATGGGCTGACCATTCCCGGTTATCTGAATAGGTGGCAATATGCAGAACTTCTATCAGTATTTTCTGTGCTAAGAAATATGTGCTCCCACTGCCGTTTAGGAAGGGAGTTTAGGCTTTTTGGCTTTCCTGTTGCATATGTCTGTGGTTTAACTTACTGAACATCAGGGTAGAATCTTGGACTTAGCCCTGAAATAGAGTTAGGTTCCTTCTTGCTAACCTTATGGCGCAGAGATGCAGAGACTAACTCTACAAGGTTGGATGGCCAACGGCTGAATCAAAGCTGGGGAACATGGGAAGTGGTAAAGTAGAAGTAGTAATAAGAATACCTTTTATTTATACTCTTTGAGGAACTAACCAGTATCCTGTTGGCCTGAAAAAGTTATTGCAATTTCCCAGAGGTGTTCAACTTGCCCCCAGGAAGTAATTTAGACCTTTTCACATTATTTCATTATCTCTTATGATCTCAGAAGTTTCCTAAGAATAAGGAAAAGCAAGGAGGTGTGATTTTTATTTTACAGAAAGAGAAATGGATGCAGGGGGGTTAAGAAGGGCATTTCCCAGGGCTCGACAATTGGGTCAGGATTAGAATTCTGCACTTACACTATTAGCCTGATGGTCTTTAAGCTTTGCTGCTTGCAAAGCCCCCAGAAAAATGTTTAAAGCCCGCCGGGCACGATGGCTCATGCCTGTAATCTCAGCACTTTGGGAAGCCGAGGTGGGAGGATCACTTGAGGCCAAGGGTTCGCGGCCAGCCTGGCCAACATGGTGAAACCCCATCTCTACTAAACATACAAAAATTAGCCAGGCTTGGTGGAATGTGCCTGTAGTCCCAGCACCTTGCGTGGCTGAAGCAGGAGAATCGCTTGAACCTGAGAGGCAGAGGTTGCAGTGAGCTGACATCATGCCACTGCACTCCAGCATGGGCAACAGAGTGAGAGGCGGTCTCAAAAAAAAAAAAAGAAAAAAGAAAAATGTTTAAAGCCATATGTTAGGAGGTTAACACAGGAGGATCGCTTGAGCCCAGGAGTTTGTGGCTGCAGGCAGCGATGATCATGCCACTGCACTGCAACTTGGGTGACACAGCTGCTAAACTCCGTCTCAAAAAAAAAAAAAAAAAGGAAAAAAGAAAAATGTTTCAAAAAGCCCTGGAAATTCCTCCTAGTTGAAGAAAAGTGACTCCCCAGAGAGATGGCCTTTGAAAAACCCAGGAACCTGGGAGACCTGTTTGCCTCCCGCTGGGGATGGACCCATCAAAGGCACAGAATTACTTACCAAGCAAGTGGAAGTGGCAATCTCTCAAACTTTTATTAGGTGAGCCTCCACTCCTTCGAGGACACATGACTGCCATTCTGTTTGTTTGTCAAATAAATTGAAATCTTCCAGCTAATTTGGAGCTATTCATGCTGCTAACTTCTAATTTGGAAAAGGGTGAATTAGTTGTGAGCAATTGCCTGGGAGTCAAAGCATCTGAGACGGAATTCTAACAGCAAGGGAAGTGGAGGGAAACCAATCTGAAATATTTGGGATACGGAAAAAAGTATGCTCGCTTTCGTATTCTGGGTGATTGATACTAGTTCTGAAGTTGTAGACATTTTGTAGCTTGACTCACCTGGATAAATTTGACTGTATAGACCTTAGCAAACTTCAAGATAGGCTCTGAAAGACCTGTAGTCTCTTCAAGGTAGTAATACTTCTTGAGACCTATTGCAGTGGATTGTCATTAATATCCTAAGCTGGTTCTGAAATCCTTTGATTCCCTGGCTGACTTTTCTTCTGTGAGGTTTTCAGTCTCTGAAATAGCAGCAAGTGTTCAGCAAAATGTAATTCTCTCCAGTCTTGTGGGTGGTGGAACCATGAGATGGTGAAACATGGGTAGTTTCAACCTATTTCTGCAGATGTTGGGTGGTTTCAGGCTATTTCTGCAGATGTTCACTGAGCACCTACTAAGTGCAAGGAGTGTCCTGTGTTTATTTTCCAATCACTTACAGTAGATGTTTATTAATGAAAGAACTTTAATTCTTCCCACACATCCATATGGCAGTGCCTTCCAGAGATTCCCGTGGAAAGCAGGAGAAGGCTGTTTTAATGATGGGCAAGCCAAATACTCGATTGCATAGCACTCTGGAGTGCGTTTAGTTAAGACAACTCATCTCTGAGGGGATTTGTGGAAGACAGCGTTGTGGATCATTTAAGAGGCCTTACAAGTGGCACTTTGACACGTTTGTTACGTGTCAGACAGAGGAGGACCAGGATGAGCTGTCAAATCAGAAGGGCAAAAGCATCCCCACAGCTGACAGAAGAGTCAGAGGAGGCTGCTCCCTGCACAGATGTGAAGTCTGCTGCTGTGGACAATTTCTGCTCCAAGCACCAAGGCCTCCAGCCATAGGGTTCTCCCAA
>NW_012099721.1:458896-462459 GCF_000951045.1 Mandrillus leucophaeus
TTTTTGTAGAGACAAGGTTTCCCTGTGTTGCCCAGTCTGGTCTCAAACTCCTGACCTCAAGTGATTCACCTGCCTTGGTCTCCCAAAATGCTGGGATTACAGGTGTGAGCCACGACACCTGGATGCATCAAAAATTATTTTTAATGATCTATCAGCTGAAAACTCCATTAGATTCTACTTGAATTTTCTTGGCAACAAAGAATTAGAGACCTTCTGACTTGCAAAAACTTATTAGCCAGTCATTACAGCCATTTACTGACCCAAGCCTGTACCTATACCGCCAAGGGTTTCTTCTGTTTCTTTTTACCACCTGAGAGAATGCATCTCAGTAAGACTAGCAAAAAAAAATTCATTAGTTCTTTAACTGAGAGGAGAGCAAGTGTAAAAAGTTAAGAGGGGAAAGAAGACGGCAAGACAACTCTGTCAGTGGACCCTTAGCCAGATCAACTTTGGGAAATGGTTCATGTGGAAGTTCAGGATCTGGAAATTGATTTCCCCCAAAGCTATCCATGCACACACATGCATGGAAAGTCTTTGTAAACTCTTCTGAGATAAGCATACTGCAGTGTAAAAACCATTCCTGTAGCTCATTCTTCCACGACCTTTAGATGTATCCTTCAAACTTGTACCTCATTGCACCATGTACATCAATCACCAAAAATGTTTTGGGCATTTTTCCAAGTATTGGAGACACAGCAAAGAATAAAAGAGACAAAATTGCTGCCCTCCACAAGAGTGGAGCAGATAGAAATAAAGAGTTGGAATTTGATTCCATTTTACACTGAGCAAACTAAGGACGTGACAGAGAGAAATAGAAAGCTCAGGCCGTTGCTGCTCCTGGAACACATCATCTTGTAACCCACCAGGGCAATGTACTGTGGCCTTTGTCCTAAGTTTCCCCAGGACAAAGCAGAGTGACAGGCACATAGTAAGCTCTCAAAACATATTTGTCTAATTAGTTTAGTGTCATTTATAAAATCATAACATTTTTAGGCCCAGAAGGGAACTTAGTAACCACTTGATCCCATTTCTCTTTTACTTAGAGAAAAAAAAAATGAAGTCTGGAAAGATGAAGTGGCTTGCCAAGATCACCAATCTAGTCAGCAGTAGATCCTGTTTGTAGCAAGTAAACAATCTCTAGATACCTTGAATCCAGACAAATTCTGCATCCATGATACTTTATCATAGCCCCAGTTTGATAGCTGCCACTGAGAAAATGTCCCTGGCCCATGCCCATGTAACCTCCCAACAAAGCTTTAGTGTCTGTATAAAAAGTGAAATAAGAAAATGCTTCTTTTTTCCACTATTCATGAATTCCTTGGAATTCACAGGAAATGTACATTGTAACAGGAACAACTGGTCAGGAGGATCATTTTGAGTGGCTGCCTCTACAACCCAAAATGTGGTTTCTTGACTTCACATGCAAAGTATGAATGGAATTTTTAATGAATGGGAGTCTTCTACAGTTTCACTATGAATTTGAGATCTGTTATAGAGCCCAGAGGTCAAATTTCCCATGAAGGGTTAGAGGAATGATAGTCAAGAAGATTCACTGGGCAGAGAAATAACAGTTCAAGAGGAAACGCAGTTGCTTCTGCTCTGAAATCTCTGGGGTAAGTCCTTGGAGTGGCTGTTGCCCTTGCCAGAGGGAAGTTTCTGGTGGTCAAATGAAGAGTTCCAAGTAAAAGAATGAAAGAATTGTTTAATTACACTGGCACAAATGGAAACCAAGCCTCTGAGAGGAGAATTTGTTTTGTTTTGATTTCTGAGTCTGTCCCTGGTGGTTTCACTTTTCATTTCTGTGGCATTTGGATGAGGTGACATGCCGTGAGAAGTTTCTGCTCATGGCCTTCGAATAAGAAACCCTGGAAATCACACTCAGGGGTAGGGGCCAAGGAACCCAAAAGAAGGGATCCTTTCAAAGCAATCTTTCAACCTCAGATGATGACTTCCTGGTATTTAGCTCCATCCCTGAGCTCTTCTGCATTCTAAGCCGGCATTTTCCACTTGCTTCTGGAAGACACTTCAAATCTATTCCCATGATTGTTTCCCCTAAAACTGCTCTTTCTCCTCTTTCCTCTTGTTCAGCAAACAGCCCTACCATCTGTCCAGGTATCCAAGTTCGAAACTTGGGACTTATTGTTGACTCCTTGTCTTGTACCACCTCAAATATAATCATCACCAGGTCCTGTCATTGTTGCCTTCTAAGTAAATCCACACCCTTCTCCTCCTCAGAAGTTCTAGGGCCAATGCCCTAGTGGAGTAATCAATTCTCATAAGGATGGCTATAAAAACCTCCTACCCAGAGTCCGAACCTTCACTTAGGTCAACTGCAGTCCATCCTCCACATTGTTCCTCATGGTCTTTCAAAAAGGAAAACCCAATTACCTGTCTTTCCACTCCTTAAAGCCCTTCCATGGCTCTGGCAACAGAGGCATCTATGAAATAAGATAAAGCAAAGAGGAAGACTATAAATCTAGACTCCTGAGTAGGAATTCCAGCCCTGCTACTCATCCTGGGCAAGTCACAATGAAGGCCTGTCTGAGCCTTCATGTCTTTTCAAACAACACAAGGAAGTGTGGGGAAAAACTTTTGTAAAAAACTTAACATACCTTGCAGACCATTCTATATTAGTATACTCAGATATGCCTCCTTTTTAATGGCTGCATTGCATTCAATTTTACAGATAAAACTTTATTGAACTAATTCTTTAGGGATAACCATTTCTGCTGTATTAAAAACATCTTAGAGGCGAAATTCCTGAAACAAAGAATATACACAATTTTCATTTGACAGATATTGCAGTTATCTCCCGTTGAAGTTCTACCAATTTACATGACTACCAGATCTTCACCAATATTTGCATGAGAATCAGCCACACACACTTATTTGTTTTTATTTTTATTTTTTGAGACAGGGTCTCACTCTGTCACCCAGGCAGAGTGCAGTGGCGTGATCTCGGCTCACTGCAGCCTCAACCTCCTGATTTCAAGCAATCCTCCCATCTCAGCCTCCTGAGGACCTGGGGGGTGTGGCACCACACCCAGCTAATTTTTTATTTTTTGTAGAGATGAGATCTCATTATGTTGTCCAGGCTGGTCTTGAACTCCTGGACACAAGCAAGGAGTGTGTTCCACCTTGGCCTCCCAGGGTGCTGGGATTACAGGTGTGAGCCACCATGTCCAGCCTAGCCACACACATTTAAATCTCGGCTTTGACATGAGGCATGTGACCTCACACAAGTTGCTGAACCACTCTGAGCCTCAGTTTCCCTGTCTTTGCAGTACCCACAAGGTTTTTATAAGGGTCAGCCTCCAATAATGAATGCAATAGATATTTTCTAATTTATCAAATGTAAGTGGCAGCATCTTATTTGTTACCAAGCCCATCCCAGTACTGAGATTTTATATATAAACTTCTATCTCTTTAGCTTACTATTGTAATAGTGTGAGACCCTTGAGGAAGTTAGATTTAAATAGTACATCTCCCAACCTCTGTAGCAAACTGTGGGCTCAACAAATGTTGGCATATGGTGTCCCAGAGCATACATCCTTTTAAATATA
>NW_012099721.1:462934-501379 GCF_000951045.1 Mandrillus leucophaeus
TGGGATAAATTTAGAGTTGTGCAAGCATCACCACAATCCAATTTCAGAACGTTCCTATCAACCCAGTAAGATCCCCCATGTGCCCATTAGCAATCAATCCACCTTTTATGTCTCCTCCGCAGGTTTACAGCCTGGGTTAGCCAGGGATGTCTGGATAGCCTAGGTCTTCTCTGGTCTCTTCCTATACCTGCTCAGAAGGCAGCCGAGGTGTGTGGACAACTTTGGGGTCAAGACCCTTTGGGGTTGTCTCATTTCCAGCATATCCCTACTAAATTTCTAGCTTGTCTGCCATTCTGATGCTTTCCCCAACCAGGACTGCAACCTCTGGTTAATGAATCACTGGCCTTCCCTATTCACTTGCCCTAAGATCACCATGTCACCTGACAACATGGCTGGGAGTACGTTTCTCACCCTCTGCCAAACCTGGAGTGAGTTTCTTCCAGCGATGAAACTTCAGGTCTGTTCAATCTGCCTCATGCTGCCAGTACCTTTGTACTGACTGAGCTGGGGTGGGGAGGGAAGCAGTCCTGGGTGAGAAGCCATAGACTACCACTATTTTTGCAGAAATAGAGCCGTTTTTCATGAAAAAAAAAATGCTTCTCAGTTTGTTGTTTGCCTTTGGTCAATTTCTAGATTTCTGAAATGACTGTTGTTGACAGTGTCACCTAGTTTTATCATTTTTCCAAGGAAGATGACTTGCTGACTTGCTTATTCTACCCTATTGGAAGTCTGGAAGTCTGGGTTTGATGAAAAGCAGCTCTCCTTTGTTCAGCTTGTCAGTGTTCCAGCAGCGTTGATCCTTGGACTTCAGGGGACATTTTCCTATAAGTGATGACACCTTCAGAGGAAAAGCCAGGACCCAATGCCACCTTGCCAGAACCGTCAGTCAGGAAGTAGCCAGACATCTCTCAGCATACACAGTCGGACTTGGTTCTTCAGGGGCAACTTCATGGGCAAGATAAGCCCAACTGGACAAGAGAAGCAGCAAAGAAAAATATGTATTAATTATCCATAGGATAAATAAAATCTCCTCCTGTGGATTAAAAGCTGAGACCTAAGCCCTTCCTCAGCCCAAGAAAATCTAAAGTTGAAGACCTTCAGACAAATGACAGCCTCACATAGGAATGTGTACAATTAGACTTCTGAGACAAATCTGTGGGGCTGAAAGCAACTACTGTTTTGAGACTGACATTTTATTCTAAGGAATGTAGCAGATATAGACTGGGTGCAGTGGCTCAAGCCTATAATCCCAGCACTTTGGGAGGTCGAGGTGGGTGGATCACCTGTGGTCAGAAGTTCGAGACCAGCCTGGACAACCTGGTGAAACTGTCTCTGCTAAATTAGCTGGGCATGGTGGCAGGCACCTGTAATCCCAGCTACTCGGGAGGCTAAGGCAGGAGAATCACTTGAACCCAGGAAGCAGAGGTTGCAATGAGTCGAGATCCTGCCATTGCACTCCAGGCTGGGTGATAGAAGGAGACTGTCTCAAAAAAAAAAGGAATGTAGTAAATTTAGTATTTAGTGCTCCTCTTAAACCCAGAGAGAAAATTCATTTTACTAAAATAGCAAGAAGGCAATATAGCAGAATAGCTTGATATGCAGCATCTGGAGCCAAATTCTCGCGGATCGAATTCTTTCCCCACCAACCCTTACCCCTTTTACATGCTGTATGACCTTGGGCAATTTTCACAAGCACCTTTTGCCTCACCTGCCCTACTTGTACAATGCAGAAGAGGATTACAATACCTGTCTCAGAAAATTGGTACATGTGAAAGGCCTTATAATCATGCCTGTTCCATATTATGAGCTCAGTAGATGTCAGTTTTTATTAATATTTTTAAACATGATTGTTTTGGGGTTCCCTATTGGCCAGGAGATTTTCTTACTAGCACTATGGTGGAGCTAGGGAGTGAAAGCAGCAGATTGAGAGTCGTGTTTCTTCCAGATGTAGAATTGTGCCCTATGAAATAATCACAGATCTACTCAGAATGATCCAGTGGCCACTATGCTTCTCAAATACATGTCTGGGAGCTCCTTAGGCCCATCTTACCTCTACCTCCTGAGCTATCGTGCCCCCACTGTGCTGGACCACAGGCCTAGTGACAAAGCACCACTCTACCCCAGCTGGGCATCCAAGAATCAGAGGGCCCTTGACCTGGATTCTCCTAGTGCTTCCCTTCAGCTCTTGTAGCCAGGTCCTTGTAAGCCCGTACTGCCCAGGCCAGCCTACTAGCTTAACCTGACTCCAGGCAATGGCCAACATTCCCTAAAGTGACACTTTGGAGCCCCATAAACTTGCCAAGACTGCTTGGATCTGCCTTTCTGATCATCTGAACCAACCAACCACCAGTTTGATAAAGACAAACTCAGTGAATACCATATTCTAGGTATAGGTCAAAATTACAATTATTCCAGAATTCGACTTCAGTTCTTGCAAGGGCTGCAGAAGGCTCCACAGAGAATTTTAAATGATTCTTAGTATCTTAAAAAGATAGAAAGATGGGCCAACCCCATTTGGAGAACCCAGTATACTTTCCCACTGTCTTGCTATCTAACACAAACTCAGATATACACCATATAGGGCTAAATGATAAAATCAAGGTTAAGACAAACAAATCAAAAGAAAAGAAAAGAAAGCACTAAGAACGCGTTGTTTAAAGTGCTAGTGAACACAGATTATCTAAGTTCAAGTAGCCATGTGAGCTTGAATAAGCTAATTAACCTCACTGTGCCTGCTCCTTCATCTGGAAAATAGGGATAATGATAGTAGTTGCCTCATGGGGTTATTTTAAGAAATAAAGGGCATAATGTGTGTAGCACACTTAGAACAATGCCTCACACTTTATATCGATGCTTATAAAAGTTGGCTAGTTTTCTACTCATTCTTATTATACTATTTGCTAGTCAGATGAATCTACACATCCTAACTGCTGGTCCATGGAACTCAAAAAGACCACAAAAACTTAGCACTAAATGGATTTTTAAGATATGAACTCACATTATTCTTAATACAGTAAATTATATAGTAAGTCACTGTTTTCAATGCCATTTGTGTTTTCAGTGAAAAATAGAGGAAAGAAGTGTATAAATATTTTGCTCCATTTGTTTAAAATGTTAATAAGAATTTAGTCTGTGCTTTCATACTTTTAATGGTCAGTGGAGGAGAAATTTCATATTTTACTGATATACACTAAGCCAGCATTGGGAAATGCTGCTAGGGGAATAAACACTAGGAAAGAGCCTATTACACTCTTTTATTCCCATATAAATTTACAGGTTATTAGATTAGTGACTGTCCCAGGACACATTCAGTATCAATAATAGCATTAAAATAATTAGAAAAAAGTTATTTAAAACCACGTTACATATATTTGTAGCACATATAACAAAGGTATTTTATTCACAATGTCTTAAAACCTCTTAGGTATCAATTAGAAACTGATCAACAATTCAGTTTATAAATAACAAAACAAAGTGAATAGACAATTTATAAAAGAAATACAAATGGTTATATAGTATAAAAAGATGCTTAATCTCACCAACAACAAACAAAATGTAAACTAGTGTATATTCTTCTAACACATTGGGATAATTGTTGACACCCAGGATTAGTAACAGTTGGTGGCAATGTGAACTGATGCAGTCAATAGCAAGAATGCTACAAGACCTGTCTTCCTCTCAGGTTCAAAGCTACCTGAAAGGATCTGCCTCAAAGTTCCATCTGGTCCGTGGGCTCATACTCAGATGGGTGCAGGGCTCATATCCACTGGGTCGTGGGCTCATATCCCCATCCAGTCCATGGACTGATATCCTCTGGGTCAGATCCCCATCCCTAAACCAACCACTGTGGTTGCAGAATGCAGTCCCCTGACTGGTTTATGCTGAGTCAGAGTTGGAGCTGCACCCAAAGAAGAAAAACATTGGGGAGTCTTCAGCATTTAAAGCCACAGAATTGGATCAAATCATCCAGGGAGAGAATTTAGAGAACAGAAGAGCCCTAGAACCAAGTCCTGAAAAACTCTAATGTGGCTACAGATTCTGGGTGTATCTTTCCACACTTTCTCTGTTATATTTATGTACATATGTTTTGTTTTGTTAATATACAAGAGATTTGCTCGTATGTATCCATAACATGTTTGTTTGTTTCACTTACCAATATATCCTGGAGAAATTTCCTTGTCTGGTATTTCCAAGTTTGGAGCCTCCCTGGTTCATTTCTCAGAAGAATTAACTCTTGACTGAAGCCAGGAAGGAAGCAGAGATGGTTAGCTCTTTCAACACAGCTGCTTTATACCCTCACCTTCCTGGGTAACTGGTACCATCATTTCTTAAGAACTTGATAGGGTTTTCTCTCTTTGTGTTTTATCATTCATTACCTTTTTCAGGATTTGTTTTCATATTTTGATCTCTTTGGAGCTATATCTGTGCTGTTGTTTCAGTGAGATTTGAGCAGGGTAGGTGTGTAAATCATACAATCATGTGTTTAAGTATACATACATATATATATAAAAATCACACCTGCCAGGCGCGGTGGCTCAAGCCTGTAATCCCAGCACTTTGGGAGGCTGAGACGGGCGGATCACAAGGTCAGGAGATCGAGACCATCCTGGCTAACACGGTGAAACCCCGTCTCTACTAAAAAATACAAAAAACTAGCCGGGCGAGGTGGCGGGCGCCTGTGGTCCCAGCTACTCCGGAGGCTGAGGCAGGAGAATGGCGTAAACCCGGGAGGCGGAGCTTGCAGTGAGCTGAGATCCGGCCACTGCACTCCAGCCTGGGCTACAGAGCCAGACTCAGTCTCAAAAATAAAAAATAAAAAATAAAAAAAAATAAATTTCACAGTTGTTCTAAAGGAAGCACTTGATGGTCATGCCCCCAGTGGAGAGCAGCCAGCCCTAGTCTCTGAAGCTGGGTGTCACATGAGGAAGGCCAAATCTGAAGAACACCATACTAAAAATCCATAGATCATGAATGTGGTCATTGATCACAGATCTCAAGTTCCAGAATGCTTTGGAAGGATATTTCAGGGATACAAACTCAAAATATTTTCAGGAGCTGGGCAAGTAAAGTAACTGAGTGGATGCAGCTGCATGTAAAGCAATGAGGAGTGGTGATGATTGTGTTAAACTGGGTGTTCCCCAGGTCTAAATGGGGCAGCCTCTACTCAGTTCCAGCTAACTGTTACCACGAAGGATCATGGTCCCAGAATTGCCAGGTTTTCTTATTTCCCAAGAGAAGACATAATCTCAAATTGTTATGCAAAACTGCCCAATTGTTAGTGTTGCCAATTAGTTCAAATTAGTTGTGGGAGTTCAACAAAGGACACTTGCCCTGAGACAGTTGAGCTAAATAAGACTCTCAAGTTGCTTGTGGTGGTTCCTGCCTTAGATTTTACAAGAAGTTAATTGAAGATAAGTAAAGTTCTATTGCTACAAAATAAGTAGTAAAATGAGGAACCTCATTAACCCATAGGGCACAATTAGGGGTGAGAATAAAAATAAGCGTTCCCTAAAGTTTCACTAAATTCATGGAAGGCATAACCAAAATTAGAGTTGCTGAGGGTATTCAGAGATGTAAGACACATCCCTAAGTGCTCAAGAAGGTCACGCAGGCTATTGACAACACAGTCTTTCACGGCCCCATCAGAACAAATCTTGATGAGGAATGGACAAGAGGGTGACAGTGTCACCAGTCAACTCAGATCCAGGATCTCACTGGGAGTGGGAAGGTAAGGGGTGGGGTGTGGTGGGTGAGGGGAGTCAGGAAAAAGAAAGTGGGTTCTGTTTCCTTGGCCTCTCAAAGCTTCAGTTTCCTCATTTATACAGCAACGGGGCTGGGCCTGAAAGGCTCTCTTAAGTCCCTTCCACTCTGCAGCTTGCACTCAAGCATGGTCTGGTTTCGTTTCTGTTCCCCTGCTATGACACAGTGCTGTTTTCTGACCAGCAGGAGCAAGCAACACCTCTTGGACTTGATGAAAGCTGTCGCCACAGGTTTCAACCAGTCAACACTCTGAAAGAGCATCTTGGGGAAAATTGAAAAAAAAAGGTGTCAGACATTCATCTTCATAACTAGGAAGTGAAGGCTCGCAAAGTAGAAAGACAAGACTAAAGGGAAAAAACCATCGTTGTGTGGGTTTTTTCTTCCACTCAGCATCTCTTCCCTTATTAAAATGAGAGGGATAACTTAAGAAAAAAACTTGTGCTCTGGAGTATTAAGTTGCACTCACGTATTCATTCATTCAACAAATATTTCTTGAATGCCTACACACTCCAGCCCCTGTTCTAGGCTTCGGGGGCACTATAGTGGAAAGACTGGCAGGATGACTTTCTCCCAGGACAAGACAGACATCAAATAGCTAAGCAGAAAGATCAAATTAAGATTATAAATATTTTTTTCAGGCTGGACGCGGTGGCTCACGCCTATAATCCCAGCACTTTGGGAGGCCGAGGCAGGGTGGATCACCTGAGGTCAGGAGTTCAAGACCACCCTGGCCAATAAGGTGAAAACCCGTCTCTACTAAAAAAAAACCCCAAAAATTAGCTGGGCATGGTGGTGGGCTCCTGTAATCTTAGCTACTCAGGAGGCTGAGGCAGGAGAATCTCTTTAACACAGGAGGCGGAGGTTGCAGTGAGCCAAAATCATGACATTGCACTCTAGGCTGGGCAACCAAAGAAAGACTCCATCTAAAAAATAAAATAAAATGAAAAGATTTGTATAAAATAAGCTATGAAGGAAAGTCACAGGGTGCTGTGATAAGGAATAACTTGAGGAGGTATGCAGATAGCCTCCCTGAAAACGATATTTAAGCTGGAAAGTGGAGAAGGAGCAGGTCATAGAACTGTTCAGGGAAGGGTTGGAAAAAGGAAGTGCAAAGTCTTGAGTCACAAAGAGCTTGGCAAGTTCTAGAAAGGGTCAGAAGGCCAGTTGGCCAGAGCCTGCTGACAAGGGAGCAAGTGGACTGGCCTGAGATGGCTGAAGAGGCAGCCAGGACTCCCATAGCCATCATAAGGAGTTTGGATTGTATTCCATGGGCAATAAAATTCCAAGAGCTGCTGAAAAGTGTTTAAGAGGGGGACAGCCAGGTGCAGTGGCTACATGTATAATCCTAGCACCTTGGGAGACCTAGGCAGAAGGTTCACTGGAGGCCAGCCTGGGCAACCTAGTAAGACCTCTTCTCTACAAAAGATTTAAAAATTAGCCAGGTTCGGTGGTGCATGCCTGTAGTCCCAAATACTCAGAAAGCTGCAGTGGGAGGATCATTTGAGCCCAAGAAGCCGAGGCTTCAGTGAACTAAGATCACGCTGCTGTACTTCAACCTGAGCAGCAGAGCAAAACCTTGTCTCAGAAAAAAAAAAAAAAAAAAAAAAAAGGTTTTGTTTTTAAAAAGGAACTCCTGGCTTCTTAATGGTGTCATCAGGATTTCAACCCAGACAATCTGGCTCTGTGCTATGTCCCCTGCATACCTCCTCAAGTTATTCTTTATCACAGACAGTATCAGATTTTTCCAAAGATCCCCTGGCTTCTATGTGGAGATTAGATTGCAAGGAGGCAGGAAGCCTCCTTCCTGAGTAGGAAGCAGACACAGTTGTCCAGGCCAGAGATGATGGATATGGAGAGAAGCGAATGGGCTCAGGAGCCATCTGACGGACCACGTTGATGGATTGGATGTACATGGTACAGGAAGAGCAGGAATCAAGGATGACCCTTAGATTTTTCACCTGAGACACAGACATTTGTGGGTAACATTTACTGAGATGAGGAAGGCTGGAGAAGAAGTGGGTCCAAAAAAGAAAAAATGGTTACTCCAGGAAGTAAATGACTGGGCTTGGGACCCACTGCCCTAGAGGAAGCTCCCACACACAATGTCCCATGTCACAGTGCTGGCCATGTCACTGCTCTGCCCAAAACATATCTATCACTTTTCAATACCATTGAGACAAAATACCGAGCATGGAGTTTAAAGTGCTTTGTGGTTTGGGCCCATCTCGAGTCCCCAGCCTCCTCTCCTTCTACTTCCTACACACAATCTAACCTCTTTCTATTGTTATCATTATTCTTATGTCATTCCACATTATTTGCATTTCCTTGAATATGCCTTCCTCTCCTTACACCTTTTAGCCTTTCAACACATTGTCCTACCCTAGAACGTCCTTCCCTTTTCATCCATTTGCTGAATTCAATTCAACTCAACTCAAAGCAGATACTCCTTCTTAGAAGCCTTCCCGGATTCCTCCAGGCCGAGTTGGGTGTGTTTTCTAACAGAGGTAGCACAGTGCTAATTTGCAGCACAGGGTCAGATTGTCTGGGTTCAAATCCTGACTACATGACTAAGCCTCCAGGAGTTCCTCAAGGTCAGAGACAACAGCTGAATCAACTTTGTACCACCCGAAAGGGCCCGGGACTGTGCTTGGCACATAGTAGGTACTTGGAGTTGAGAATGAATGAATGTTGCTTGGTGAAGATTCTGTACAGAGGCATGAAAGATTTTCTTCACTGTTCATGCTAGGCTGAGAATCCTCAAACCAAGTTCTCAAATCCTCCCCTAAACTGAAAGTATCCTCTCTGGAGATACACATCAGACATTGCTGAATATCTCAAATGAGAAGCAATTATACTCATTTCCCTCCAGTGCTTTCCCTTTTTTAGAAGAATCTCCCTCCTATGAGCCTGGCATCTACCTTGTCTTGCCTTCCTGGATGCCTCATCCATGCACAAGCTGAGCTTCTTGAGGTGTTAATAGCTGGGCCGGCCAGTTCCGTGGGTCCTTCAGCTCTGTCTCCATTACCCAGTAACAATGGCATCAGCCTGAGATTTCAGAGCTATAATGACTTCTAACCCATATATATGTTCTCAAGGTTTCTTCCTTATTCAATCATCTAAAAGGTCTCCCATCAGTCTAGAGATTCATGCCGCATACTGGGAGGCAGAGGGGAAAGAAAAATTTGCAGTCCAAAGACTTGAGTTCAAACTAGCTTGCAGATCTTGAGCGATCACTCTGAATCAAATCTCCAAAATGGGCATAAGAAAGGTTCCTGCCCTGCAGGGGTGTTCTATGTATGGGAAGGTATGTTACAACGACTTTGAAAACTAAATATTTTCATGTCAAAGACAAAATTTGGCATCCTGAGAAGGTATTTAGTGATGCTCCCATTCATTCTCTCAATATTATATGAAGTGCTTTAAATATCATTGTCTAGTTGATTAAAATCAATTGCCTGGCATGGCATGTGTGTGCTCTGTGCCACGGCACAATAGTAGAGAAGAGCAGGGCTGGATTCAAATTCAGGTCTCTGGGTCTAAGTCCACCTGTTTTTCCATTCTGCTGGACAGCTGGTTTCCAGGTCAGCAGGAAGGAAGCCTTCCGGCTCAGGAGGGCAGGCCATAGTGTATGGTGGATTCCTCTGCATATTCTTCTATTCTTGGTCTCCAAAACCCTAGTTTCTCCCCCTTTTCTTCAGGGCTTCAGTGCTCCTCAAGACCATAAATCCATCTGTTAAGGTGGAGAAGGCCTTTTCTTCTTTCTGAAGTCTTTGGCCCCTGGGCCAAGGCAAGCCAGTATTCATTGCTTCATAACTGTTATTTATACCTCTACCTGGGATTCTCATCCATGCACCACCCATTCAAAATTCCCTGATTATAGACCAGCCAGTAGTGGTGGTTCACACCTGTAATCCCAGCACTTCGGAAGGCCAAGGCAGGAAGACCACTTCAGGTCAGGAGTTTGAGATAAGCCTAGGCAGCATAGCAAGACCCTGTCTCTACAAAAATAAAAATAAAAATTAGCCAAGCATGGTGGTGTGTGCCTGTAGTCCCAGCTACTCAGGAAACTGAAGCGGGATGATCACCTGAGCCCAGGGGTTTGAGGTTCCAGTAAACTATGATCACATCACTGGACTCTAGCCTGGGCAACAGGGTGAGACCCCATTTCTAAAAAACAACCAACAATAGCAACATTTTCTGAGTACCTATTATGTGCCAGGTGCTGTCTCAGGTACTTTGGTCATACCAGAGTTGAACCAGGTACAGGTACAGTCCCTACCCTTGAGAATACCAGCTGGTCTGTGGTGTAGTCAGGATTTGAAGCCAGGCAGGTTGTGAGTTTTACACCAAAAGGGTTCTTCGAGTTCACTGAGTCCAATCCTCTCGTTTTATAGATGAAAATGCTGCTTCAGTATTCTAAATATTTACAGTATTCTAAGGACTTTGAAACTATGAGGTAGGTACAAAGGAAGAAACAGAGGCAAAGAACTTTTAAGTAACTTGCCTAGGATTGCATAGCCAGGCATAAATGTCAGGGCTGAGATTCAAACCTTGATGGCCCAGCTTCTGAGTCCACACTGTTGACCACTAACCTGTCTGTCTTACTAAATGGGGAATAGGACGTGGGCCCACTGGGAGCTGCCAGGCCTCTGGTCCACTGCAAGGCACCAGCCCTTCTCCCACATACCTGTCAGGATACCCTCTTCACCACCCAGCATGCCAGACAAGGCCTGGTCTTGAGGCAGAGAGCAGAAATGGGGTCAGTGGCAGCCCAGCCAACAAACGAGAGAGGAGTTTGTTCTCTGCTGTTTTCTCCCAGCCTTCAGTCAGCCTGGGAGAGTGATTTCACGGCATCTCCCAAGTCACACAGAAAAGCCCTTGGAGACACAATGGGGGTCAAGCAAATAGCCCCCATCCTCCAGCTGAGCCCTCTCCACTCCTCTCTCACCAAGTCCTGTAGCCTCTTTTGGCCTTTGCCTGACTTTGAGGAAACAAATCATCAATCTCCAATTAGGACTGACATTTGAGTGGAGAAACTTCAACAGATGGGTTGAGACAGATCTGCGGATTAGATCCAGGGCCCTCATGAAATGTCAAGTCAAAAGTCCCCTCTGGGGTCTCTCAGGCGAAGCACTCCAGCTGGCCCTGAACAAGGCAGGCCTGTGGAATGTGGACAGAGGCCTCAAGCCTGCCAGCTCTGAGCCTGGGTTGCACACACACCACTCCTTGCCTTTCAGCACATTTTTGCAGCTACTTCCTGCTGTCAGAGAAGAACAGACAGGCTCGTTTCCTTTGTGCTGATGTTTCTAGGTCCCAACCATGTCAGCATCAGCTTATTTCATATCCCTGCAATACAAGGAACCTGGTCTGAAAAGCCTTCTAACTCTGCTACTGCTTTCAGGGACCCACAGCCAGTTTAAAACCATCATTCATCCCAGATTTATTAAGCAGACGATATGTGCCAGGCATTGTGCTCAGTACCAGAGATCAAGTGGTAAATAAGGCAAATACGGTCCCCTGCTTTACAGAATTGATGGTCCAATGGGGACAGAGGCAATCACAACAAAGACTAATGATTATAGGGCTAGGAAGCCTAGCCTAGTCCGGGGAGGGAGCAGGAAAGACTTTCTGGAGGAAATCTGAGATTTAAAACATGAATGGAGTTTAAACAAGCAGACTTTAGAGGAAGGAGAACTGGGCGAAAGAGGATTTGAGGCAGAGAGAGGAACACATGCAGAGGTCTTGGTTTGTGAAGAAATCCTCAGCTTTTAAATAGGGAATTCTGTGAAAAATGTGAGGGATAGGATGGCAATGGAATGTGGAGAAAGGAGGCTGGTGGGACAAGGATGGGCAAGGTCACCAAGGGCTTGTAAACCAAGTTAGAAGTTGTGCTTATGAGGACAGCAGAAGCCAGTGTTGGGTTTTATGTAAGCAAAAGTGTGTCTGACTCAGCATTCCATGGCCATGATTCAAGTATAAAAATCAACTGGCCTGGCCGGGTGCAGTGGCTCATGCCTGTAGTCCCAGCACTTTGGGAGGCCAAGGTGGGCAGATCATCTGAGCTCAGAAGTTTGAGACCACCCTGGGCGACATGATGAAACCCTGTCTCTACTAAAATACAAAAAAATTAGCCAGATGTGGTAGCGCGTACCTGTAGTCCCAGTTACTAGGGATGCTGAAGCATGAGAATCGCTTGAGCCCTGGAGGCAGAGGTTGCAGTGAGCCAAGATCGCACCACTGCACTCCAGCTTGGGCTACAGAGTAGGACTCCGTCTCAGAAGAAAAAAGAAAAAAAAAAAAAAAAGAGCTGGCCCTTGAGATTGCCGTCACCTCCTCAGATAGGCCTCCTCTGAGCACTCTAGCTTGCCTGGGGAGGAGCGACAGAGCTTCGATGTAAATGGATGCTGGAAATTGTGATTGTCCTGGCTGTGACTGGTAAGTTAGGGGATCCAGCTGGGTTATGTTTTAAAGGCTTCAACAGGGCTCCGTCGATCACACGTCTTGCAAAAAACCAAGCCTTCCATTTCATAGTCAACCAACAGAAGCTCCATCTGGCCCACTTGCTATAGTGAACATTAGAGGGAACCAAAGCCAGGCCTTTGAGGAAGAAGTGTGAGGAGGGGAGGTGGATGTTTCCCATAAAAGAGTAAACATGAACTTTCACTTTCTCTTGGCCTCCAGGCAGGTGTCAACCAAAACACTAAAACATTGAAACAGCATTACTTCCCGCAAACAACTCACCCTGATAGAGTCTCATTCCTCAAAAAGAATGGTTTTAAAAGAATGGTGTGAACCCCACAAGGTTCAGCAGTAACAGTGAGGGAAACAGGACAGGGGAAGGCCAGTGAGCTCATCTTGTGTGGGGAGGGGCCTGTAGGAAGTCCAGGCCTTGCCCTCAGTGACAGCAGGACTCCAACACTCATTCTGGAAGCCAAAATAAAGAAGGGGTGCTGACACGGGTTTGGCTGGGAGAAAGCTGCTTACCTCACAAAGAAGGAAACTAAAACTACCACAAATGTGAACTGTGGCTCATGTGAGTGGATCCAGGGGGAGCGGGATTTCCTCTTGCTGTTCAGGAACAAGGGTTTCATGAGGCAGGCCTCTGGGCCAGACAGAGCCCTCTGTTTCTGTCTGCATGCGGCTTCATCCTCAGAGGGGCTTCAGGAAGAAATGAGGCTTGAGTGTTCAAAAGTTTCCATTAGTCTTTACCTTTGAAAGGCCATTTTGAAAAGACTGATGAAAACTTGACATGTGTAAATATTAACCATGTCTTGAATGATACACACAGGAATGATGAGCACATCTCAAGCAAGAAACAAGCAGTTATTTTACAAACCATGTATACAGTAAAAATCCTTCCATGGAAGCATATCTCCCCATCTCTGAATACCACAACTCAAGTATCTAGGTTTAAGGTTTACCCAGGCACTGGGCTTTGAGAAGACAGCGTTTAGTTTTATTTTTGTTTATTTTCTAAAGACAGGGTCTCACTGTTGCTCAGGCTGGAGTGCAGTGACACAATAATCAGTTCAACACAGCATCAAATTCCTGGGCTCAAGCAATCCTCCTACCTCAACCTCCTGAGTAGCTGGGACTAGAGGCACACACCACCACACCTGGCTAATTGTTTAGTAGAGTCAGGGTCTTGCTATGTTTTCCATGCTGCTCTTGAACTCCTGGGCTCAAGTGATCCTCCTGCCTCAGTTTCTCAAAGTGTTAGGATTACAGGTGTGAGCCACTGTGCCCAGTTAGGAGAAGAGTATTGATTGATGCATGTGAAACTAGCATGCACTAGCATGGACCAGCCTTGACTAAGTCTGGCTCCTAAAAATGAGTTCATAAACCAAGAGTCTCTTTTGGTAAACAATGAAAATGATAAATGGGCTGAGAAATTGACCATTAAGTAGGAAAGCTACAGTAATTGAATTCTTTTTTCATTTGGAGAAACGGGTTGAAGAAGAAAAGCCCGCAGATGCTGACGGGACTTTGGGGAGGAGATGACTTGTTAAGTGTCATTAAATATATAAAAAGTTATGTGAAAAATGGTGAGCAAGATCTTTTAAAATCCGCAGAGGAAAAACGAGAAAATGTATTTAACTAGCCACTCGGTCACCTAACCTAGTGGCCCCCAACCTTTTTGGCACCAGGGATTGGTGCCAAATTTGTGGTGACAATTTTTCCACAGGGGTGGCAGGAGGGGATGATTTTGGGAGGAAACTGTTCCACCGAAGATCATCAGGCATGAGTTAGATTCTCATAAGGAGTGCACAGCCTAGATCCCTTGCATATGCATTGCACAGTAGAGTTCGCACTCCTGTGATCTGCTGATCTGACAGGAGGCAGAGCTCAGGCGGTAATGCTCACTGGCACTGCTCACCGCCTCCTGTGCATCCTGGTTACAAACAGGCCATGGATCAGTACCAGCCCACAGCCCAGTGGTGGGGGCCCCTTTGCACACTCCCTTCCTTCAACTACTATCCTCTGTTTCAAAAGCTATTTGAAGAATTGTGAAGCTTGCTTGTGCTTCAAAACTATGTAAAACTCATTCTAGGACTTTCTCTGTAGTTGTCATTTTTCAAAATGGCTGCCATGCAGCGATTGGCCACTGCTTAACAGAATTAAGGTCACTGGTAAAATACACAAGTTCATATGAGTGGACACATTATCTTAGCTATCACATCTGTCCTTGATAGTCCCCTAGCCACCATGGCTAAGGTCACCATCACCCTGTAAAAATGCTGATAACCAGGCATCAAAGATTTTGAGAATTTTCTAGGCTTCTCTCACATCACATTTGATTTGAGCCCCCTCTCTCTCTAGCTCTGTTTCCAAAAATGCCATTCTGTTCCCCCAAACCTAGAGTTTCCCCACAGTCTCTGGGTGGATTACTCAGTTGTCCTGAGATGCAGGTTTTGTTTTTTGTTTCAGCCCTAGTTCATTTGCTGTCTCATCTTCAATTTCATATTTTATAGCCTATGGGCAAATCCTACCCAGTGTTACTGATCAGCTCCAACACCACAACTCAGCTCCCTAAAGAAGGCTCCTCTTCTCTGGGAGGAGAAAATCAGCTTTTTGGCCATGTGTTGTGTTGTTTTATGGCCCCAAATACATGAATCAAATAAAAGTTGGTACCCATAGTTTTTAATATTGGTGTGGTTTTCATGCAGTAGCTTTACTTTAAGGGGCATCTATCTTAGACTGCCAAATGCTAACAAAATATGAGGAAGTCCTAGCCAACATCTCCCAAATGCCACTCTTTGCAACAAGTCATGTCAGCATATTACAAAAACCAGGATTTCATGGTCAAGAAAGTGGCACAAATGCTATGTTTAAGTTTATCATACCTAAAACAGTGCCTGGTACATAACAGGTATACAGTAAGTATTGTTGATTGAATGCATGAACTAAATACAAATCTGCAGGACTTCTCAGAAACTTTACTGTTTTGGTGTGCACTATAAATCTCTAAGAGAGTAATTATTTTCTCAAAATCTGCCCAAGGGATCCCACTCTTATTTTTCAGTGAACGCCAGGTATTATCTCATGGAACACTGTTATGCAGAGGAACTTAGTGTGAGAAATGCTGATCTAGTTCCTTCACCTCCCAAGTCATATATTCACTATACTCTAGCCAGTTATATCTTTTGACCCAAAGCTACTTAAAATTATTACTTTTTTAAGATGGAGTCCTGCTCTGTCACCCAGGCTGGAGTATAGTGGCACGATCATCGCTTACTGCAACCTTCACCTCCCAGGTTCAAGCAATTCTCCTGCCTCTCAGCCTCCCAAGTAGCTGGGATTACATGTGCATGCCACCACACCTGGCTAGTGTTTTTTGTTTTTAGTAGAGACAGTGTTTCAACATGTAGGACAGGCTGGTCTCGATCTCCTGACCTCAAGTGATCTACCCACCTCAGCCTCCCAAAGTGCTGGGATTACAAGCATGAGCCACCACACCTGGCTAAAATATTTTAAACTATTTATTATAATCAAGTATATTTTCATCCAAATCATGAAAGAGAGCTTCCCACCTGTGCATACACCTTTCCACAGAACTCTCCAAAAGATTCCAATACAAGAGGATTATTGGCTCTTTAGAGAAGTCATATGCACAGAAGACCTTGACTGATTGGTTGAGTCTCACAAAATAGAAGCTCTTTGGTCATTTGCTGTCTTGTTTTCTGGCCCAAAATACCTGAATCAAATAAAATTTGGTATCCATAGTGTATTACTCTGTTGTCATGCTGCTAATAAATGCATACCTGAGACTGGGTAATTTATAAAGAAAAAGAGGTTTAATGGACTCATAGTTCCACATGACTGGGGAGGCCTCACAATCATGGCGGAAGGTGAAGGAGGAGCAAGTCACATCTTACATGGCGGCAGGCAGGAGGGCATGTGCAGGGGAACTCCCCTTTATAAAACCATCAGATCTCACGAGACTTATTCACTATCATGGGAACTGCATGAGAAAAACCTGCCCCCATGATTTAATTACCTCCCACCAGGTCCTTCCCATGACACATGAGAATTATGGGAGCTACAATTCAAGACGAGATTTGGATAGGGACACAGCCAAACCATATCATCCCACCCTGGCCCCTCCCAAATTTCATCTCCTCACATTTCAAAACCAATCATGCTTTCCCAACAGTTCCCTAAAGTTTTAACTCATTTCAGTATTAACTCAAAAATCCACAGACAAGGCAAGTCCCTTCTGCCTATGAACCTGTAAAATCAAAAGCAAGTTAGTTACTTCCTAGATACAATGTGGGGTACAGGCATTGGGTAAATACACCCATTCCAAATGGAAGAAATTGGCTAAAATGAAGGGGCTACAGGCCCCATGCAAGTCTGAAATCCAGCAGGGCAGCCAAATCTTAGAGCTCTGAAATGATCTCCTTTGACTCCATGTCTCACATCCAGGTCAAGTTGATGCAAGAGGTGGGCTCCCATGGTTGTGGGCAGCTTTGCTCCTGTGGCTTTGCAGGGTACAGCCTCCCTCCTGGCTGCTTTCACAAGCTGGCATTGTCTGCAGCTTTTCCACACGCATGATGCAAGCTGTCAGTAGATATACCATTCTGGGGTCTGGAGAATGGTGCCCCTCTTCTCATAGTTCCACTAGGCACTGCTCACACCCCATATTTCCTTTCTGCACTGTCCTACCAGGGGTTCTGCATAAGGGCCCTGCCCCTGCAGCAAACCTCTACCTGGACATCCAGGCATGTCCACACATCCTCTGAAATCTAGGTGGAGGTTCCCAAACCTCAACTCTTGACTTCTGTGCACCTACAGACTCAACACCACGTGGAAGCTGTCAAGGCTTGAGGCTTACACCCTGTGAAGCCACAGCCCAAGCTGTATCTTGGCCCCTTTTAGTCATGACTGGAGCAACTGGTATTCAGGGCACCAAGTCCCTAGGCTGCACAGAGCAGAAGGGTGCTGGACCAAGCCCACAAAACTATTTTTTCCTCCTAGACCTCTGGGCCTGTGATGGGAGAGGCTGCCATGATAAGATCTCTGACATGTCCTGGAGACATTTTCCCCATTGTCTTGGCAATCAACACTTGGCTCCTTGTTACTTATGCAAACTTCTGCAGTCAGCTTGAATTTTTCCTCAGAAAATGAGTTTTTCTTTTCTATCACATTGTCAGGCTGCAAATTTTCCAAACTTTAAGCTCTGCTTCCCTTTTAAACATATGCTCCAATTCCAAACCATATCTTTGGGAATACATAAAACTGAATGCTTTTAACAGCACCCAAGTCACCTCTTGAACACTTTGCTGCTTAGAAATTTCTTCTAGCAGATGCCTTAAATCATGTCTCTCAAGTTCAAAGTTCCACAAATCTCTAGGGCAGGTGCAAAATGTTGCCAGTCTCTTTGCTAAAACATTGCAAGAGTCACCTTTATTCCAATTCCCAGCAAGTTTCTCATCTCCATCTGAGACCACCTCAGCCTGGACTTTATTGTCCATATCACTATCAGCATTTTGGTCAAAGCCATTCAACAAGTCTCTAGGAAGTTCCAAACTTTTCTGCATCTTCCTCTCTTCTGAGTCCTCCAAACTGTTCCAACCTCTGTCTGTTCCATAGTTGCTTCAACATTTTCAGGTATCTTTACAGAAGCGTCCCAATACCCAATACCAATTTACTGTATTAGTCCATTCTCATGCTACTAGTAAAGACATATCTGAGACTGGGTAATTTATAAAGAAAAAGAGGTTTTAGTAGACTCACAGTTCCACATGGCTGGGGAGGCCTCACAATCATGGTGGAAGAGGAAGGAGGAGTTAAGGGACTTCTTACATGGCAGCAGGTAAGAGGGCATATGCAGGGGAACTCTCCTTTATAAAACCATCAGATCTCATGAGTCTTATGCACTATCGTGCGAGAACAGCATTGGAAAAACCTGCCCCCATGGTAAAATTACCTCCCACCAGCAACCTCCCACAACACATGGGAATTATGGGAGCTACAATTCAAGATGAGATTTGAGTGGGGACATAGCCAAACCATATCACATAGTTTTTAATAACAGTATGGTTTTTATGCAGTAGTTTTACTTCAAGGGGCATCTATTCTAGAGGCTTTAGTACCAGATAACATTTAACATAGCTGTGCCTTAGTGTCCCATGCATCTGTGAGACATCTGCCTCCTCCTGCCTTCTGTGGATGCCAAGAAAATGCATCAACCAATAGATATTTAAAAAACCTGAAGCTTTCCATGCATCCTGTGCCCCATATGTATTTACTATTATTTATAATAATATTATATCTACTCAGAAATAACTTATCAAAAGCAGAAAGGAAATGTTAAGTTGAAATGCCCTCACAATGCCCAGAAGAGACATTCTGTGGTTTGTGCCTTGAAATTTACAATCTTCCTTATTGTAAGTAACTTCTATACCATCACTAAGAACCGATTTACTTTTTTTTTTTTTTTTTTTTGAGACAGAGTCTCCCTCTGTTGCCCAGGCTAAAGTGCAGTGGTAAGATCTCAGCTCACTGCAACCTCCACCTCCCAGGTACAAGCGATTATCCTGCCTCAGCCTCCTGAGTAGCTGGGATTACAGGCCCGCGCACCACTATGACCAGCTAAGTTTTTTGGTATTTTTAGTAGAGACGGGGTTTCACCATGTTGGTCAGGCCGGTCTTGAACTCCTGACCTCGTAATCTGCCTGCCTCAGCCTCCCAAAGTGCTGGGATTACAGGTGTGAGCTACTGTGCCCAGCACCAATTTATTTTTATATCACGCATAATTCTCAAAATTTTAAGAACTTGCGTAAAAGTATAAAAACAAGTTTAAAATTCTAAGAGTTAAAACAAAAAACAAAAAAAAACCTAGCAGCTTGGGGCTCTTCAGCATGATGGACAAATGTCCCTATTGTAATGATCTATTTAACTCCTTGTCCTGGCACTACTTTTGGTTTTATTGCTGTGGTCACTATCACTTTACACCTGTAAGTCTGACCGATCTCTCCAATCTGGAAGCAATCTACCTTGGCAAGGACAGGCAGAAAGGAATGACTCAATGGCCAGCATCATGCTGATTTTACAGAGTCCTGCCCTGACAGTAGCACCCTAGTTGTTCACCATCTGAGTTCTGCCACATTCTGCAGGTATAGCCCTGCATTGTACCAATCTGGTCCACTTGAAGTCAATTTTGGGCCAGTCTACCTTAAGGACACTCTAATTCAAAAGCTAATATATCTTTTCTTTTACATATGATGACTATATTTTTCGAAACTAAAAATTAGTACATAAAGTCTAATGACAAATCATCTTCTGACCTATGAGTCACATTCAGTGGTATGCTTAACAAAGTATTTTATTGAAGCAAAAATTCATGTAAAAAAATAGATTTAGCTATATATGTATATATCATCAGCTATGTGATTTTTAATCATTATAAGTTAGAATTTTCTTTAAAAATCTGAGTTATGTGACCACCTTTATTCCATTACCTATAAGCATTCATATTTGTTTACTGAATTAACTTTATTTCTCTATGCTATGGGGATATTTTTGTATATGAAAACTTGTTTGCTTCTGTAGAGCTGTTGGTAATCCTTAGAGAAAAGACCTAACACAATCAGAAAAAAATATTTCTACTACAAGTGACCCTCAATTAGGACTAAATCAATATGCATTTTTACATCTTTTTGTTTTATTTCTCCATATTAACTATCAAACTTGTATCAACAGCTACCTAATATAACACTGGATTGATTTCTAATTTTTCTCTGAGTAATGATTTGGCAAAGGCTAAATCATAGACTGGGGAAATAAAGACTTTTCATTGTTGTTATTTTCTTGATATTATTACAATTTCAGTTATTTGCTCTGTAGTTTCAAAGATAATGTTTTTAAATTCCTGGTTTAGTGGTGGGTTATTTTTCTCTTTTCATTATTGTTAATGTCTGATGTTACTGCCTTTTAAGAAAAATGGTCTTTAATATTTCTACTTTTAACATTTACTGAGGGGTTTTGTTACCTAATAAACAGTTTGTAGAACACACACATACACACCACACACACACATACACACACAAACTTGCTTGGGCATTTTGGATTTTATAGCACTAGAAAAAAATGAAGGCTATTTCCTTTATGAAAAAAATTGAAAGTAGTCCATTTCTATGCTTATAGGCATATATGCCCCCTTCTCAGGGGAGGAACAACTGTGGCTTCTGAGTCAAATCAAACAGGCTGGTTCAGCTCAGAGGCCTTTTATAGTCTGGGGATCTGAGCTACATTTGCCTCATCTGTAAAAACAAAGCACAAAGCAAGGGCTCCTGTCAGTTTCAAATGAAATAATGTGCATGCAAGTGCTCTGAGAGGGACTATAAAGCTAAAAGCATATTACCAACAATGGGACAGGGATTCAAGCTAAGCACCATGGTGTAAATGTGGTCAGGACATGAGTGGTAAAGATTCCCAGGAAGCCTCTGAAGTCCAGGCCTGCCTAGTCCTTAAAGCCAAAGAAAGGCACCCTGGTGGGATGCGAGAGAGACTCAACCTATCCTTTTCTGCTTCTGGTCCTAGAACTCTGCTCACCCTACCACCCCTGAGAGAAAGTCAAGTGAAATAGATGGTAATAGAAGAAAGCAAGTGTACTCGTTTGTATGAGCCTGGCTACATTCATTCTGATTCTTTCCTAAGACAATTGCTTTACCTACAAGTGTGAGTGATCTCTCAACTCTGGAAACAATCCACCTTGGGAAGAATAGGGCAGGATAAGAGTTTTTATATTTCTTCTATAAAAATTCAACTTTTATACATGTAGCATTACTCAATTTATAGTTATATATTATATGTAACAAAATACATTATTATATAATTATATAAATTGATCACACTGTGTTTTGCTTTTTCACATACCTGTCTCCCATACCGGACAATGAGAATCTTAAAGGCAAGGCCCAGGTCTTATTCATATTTTTATTCCCAGCTCTGACTGATGGCATATAGTAGACATTCAATACATGCTTATTAATTTGAATTCTATGTGACAGATCCTGGTTCAAACACTGAGGATAAAAAGATGAATGAGACAATGACCTGGCCTTCAAGAAGCTCACAATTATCCACTCCCAGTTATCCCAGACTCATTATATAAGTCTAGAAAGTATTCATGCCCCCTTCTTTTCCTTGTTCTTTTCCGCCCATGGAGTTTTCCCGTGGGTTTCATGCCCTTCACTCTTTCACTACCACTCTTGATTTCAGTAGAATGTTTTTGTAATTGTCTTTATCTGCCATCCTCGCCTTTAATCTGCATTGTTTAAAAAATATTTTCTTTGGCATGGCGAGTGACTAAAGTTTAAAAGTTTGGCATGAAGCTGTCATCAGATATCTCATTGTTTCCATCTCATGGTGTGAGAGTTTCACTTCCATCCAATATAAACACAAGTACTGGGTCTGACTAGCATTTAACTCATCAGCTGAGTTGTGTAACAGATCCTTTGTTTTAAGCAATAGAAGAGGCAAGGGCACCATTATCGTGCTGTGCTTAGGGCATCAGTTGATCTTAATCCAGCCCTGGTCCTTTCATTGCTTATTAGTAACACTAGTGAAAGGCTTGTTGCAGGAACATAACAAATCTGGTCTTTAAAAACAGACATCTTGGTTGCCTTGTGCAATCTGGCCTCAGTCTACCTGCTCAGTTTTTTTTTCTTTCAAGTATCCACCCTGTGGTCCACCCCAGTTTATACTCCCTTTCTCCCAAGATCACTCCTCTACACCGTATACACTTCCCTCACCATCCTGTTCACTTATCTAGAGTCTACAATTTAGGAAGACTCAGCTTCAGTCCCTCCTCTTGAACAGGGCCTGTTTGGAGAATGTCTAGAACTCATAGCATATTGCATCAAGTATCAGACATGGAGTACATTATCCAATGGCCCATGAATTCTCTTGGATTACTCTTAAATGTTTATTTTATTTTACTTTTAGATTTTAAATAGAGACAGGATCTCATTATGTTGCCCAGGCTGGTCCCAGACTTCTGGCCTCAAACAATTCCCCAACTATGGCCTCCCAAAGTGGAGGGATTACTGGTGTGAGCCACTGCACCCAGCCTGCTCTTAAATGTCAATATATATCATTATATTTTAACCCCCAGCTAGAAGACCAGTTCCTGGAGGTCTGCATCCATGTTTTTTAGTACAGGGCAACATGAACAGTAGGTGTACAATAAATGTTTGTAAAAACTGTCAGTATTTCCATTATTCATAGAACTCCTCACCTCTCCTCATTTTCCTCCTCCTCAAATCACAATCATTACCATTAGCCTTTAATCCAAATTCAGGTAGATCCAAGAGTCTTCTCTCAGTATCTCTCACTTAGGGGCAAGTCTACTAGGTGGAGGGCATCCCCAAGAAAATTTGAATAAAGATATTTGTGGGAAGTTTGAACTTGGCACTTTCCCTTACGTGTCCTCCTGAAGAGCAGTGGGGAGTTTCTCTTCCTTATTAATGTAAGGTTCTCTCCTGTCATTCAACAAATTAAGGATGGTGGTCCTGAAGGAGGAACCAAGAAGAATCTAAACAAGGAAGTCTCAACATCTCAAGTATCTACATTCAGCTGAACTGAGTCTCCATAGTCATAGCAAGGACGGCTGACCTGAGCAAAGTAAGTAAGGAAATGAATTTGCAGAAGTGCAGAATGATAACAACAATGAACCTCAGCTGCCACTGTGTGCATACCATGAGCCACCAAGCACATCACATTATAGTCATGCCATCATCTAATCCTCACAACACTCCCATGCCAGCAGGATTATCACTATACCCATTTAACAGATGAGCCAACAGGGGCTCAAACTGCTTAGTGACACCAAAGCCTGACTTCAGACCTTGTTAACCCCACCACTGCAGCACACTGAATAGGACTTTGCTAACCACTACTGAAGCTCAGCCCAAGAAATGAAAATATATTCACCATGACCAGAGTATTCTTTATAATCATGAATTGATTCAGAAGCTAATTTTCCTAAAAATGGCTCCAAATACATTTTAAAGTAATTACCAAGTATTTAGGCTTATTATGTCCAAGTAAGCTCTGAGAATTACAGAATAAAATTATTATATGACACAGCAACACCAACTGTCTGCTTTGGCCAATCCTGCAAGCCTCATCAACCACAGGCAGAAAAATTAATTGATTCAATTGGGCAGAACAGAGCAGAGCAGTGCTCCAGGTGAGCCATTGTGACCCAGCCAGTGATCTAACCTTGACTTCTGAGCTCTAATTGCCTTTACTGTAGACATGATGAGCGGGACTGAAGATATGAAGATAGCATCTCATTATGAGTCTTTCACCTGCTGGAAGGGGTTGACTGTCAACTCAAAGTTTTGGCTTAGTATTCTACAGCAATGTTTCTAAAACATTAGTTATCTGTTAGATCAATTTACTGAGTGGTAACCAACATGACAGAAAGAAAAAAGAAATAGGAAAAGAAAAAGAAGAGGGGTAGAGCAAGGGAAGGGAAGGAAAGGGAGGGAAAGGGAAGGGAACAGAAGAGAAGGAAGGGAAGGGAAGAGAAAGGAAGTGAAGGAAGGAGGGGGAAAGGAAGCAAGGAGGGAGGGAAAGAGGGAGGAAGGAGGAAGAGGGAAAGAGAAAGATAAAATAAAGTGCATTTCATACAGTATGAGTAAGTACTGTTTTGTGAAGCAACTTTTGGTTGAAATAACACTGGCCTTGATCTTCAAAGTAAAAAGTTATTTAAAACACAGACTATCAAATTTCCACAATTGTTGGGCTAAGTTGGAAACACTTCCAAAGTTTTACTTTCTACCAACCTAACAGCTCACTGTACAAGTTTGAGAATAGCCTCTCAGATTTCTCAATGTGTCTGAAGGTTCTCTCCCAATCTTTGATCCTCAATTCAAGGAGGAGACAGGAAAAACATGAGTGATCACTTATGAAATGCTTTTTCTTAACTACCTAAAAAGGCTTCAAATTTTAAATTTCTGCTTATTTTAGGGTTGTGCACTGAGTTTTGGGTGCAGACTCCTGGTGAACCCATGCTGAGCAAGTGGCCCCACTCTGTGCTCCCATTGAAACTTGACCATGCAGAGATGTCACAATCTCATTATTTGTCTCTCGTCAAATCATGAGTCCCTTGTGCCTGGAACTATGTACCCCTGCGTTCCCACAATTTGGTGCCTTATATGTAGTTTTGAGCACTTTCTAAATGTTTGGTGAATTAAAAAATGAGCAAATCTGCCATTTTTTAAGATCCACCACAGGTGATGTACCACATTTAAATTTGCTAAGTTATTTCATTAACCAGGGGGTTAATGAGATTTGCTTGCATAGTGCATGTCTGGCTTTGAAATTAGAATTCCTTCTCTTGCAATTACCAGGATTAAGTGAAGGTCTTCAAGTTACAGTGAAGGATCTGGGAGATGTGTGCTCCCATCCCATATTTACAGCCACCAGTGAGAGTTGCCCATAGGACAATTACTTGCATTAGAACACAAAGAACACTTGGGAGAAAAGAAGAATTATATTTGGGACAGACTCCTGAGCAAGGGAGAAAGGGGTCAAGCCCAGTTTCTCAGAGAGAACACCCCTAGGGGGGTCAGGAACACACCCAAAAGCCAGAGAAGATGCTGGGATGCCATACTGGAAACCAGTTGAAAGTTGATGAGGAGAGACATTTCTAGGGGACAACTGCTTGATGCCTCTCAGCTGTACCCCAACTTTGCTCCAAGTGGAATTAGTACCAATCGTTGAGAGAGAGAGTGGTTAAAAATTGAGACTACACAGCATCCTTTCTGTGCTAATTCAGGAGATGTAACACTGGAGGGGAGGGCCTATGTCCTCTTAGTCCACTAAGTGTGAACTTCCCCAGCAATAATGTCCTCACTGAGCTAGCTTTAAGGTTAATCCTTAGGACACAGGAGACCATGGCAGTAGCAGCTTCCATTCAGACCCTGCAGAGATGGAGTATGGAGCCTACAGCAGCCACAGAAATACTCGAAAAGGCATCAAGAAGAGTGATGGAGACTCTCAGAGACTTTGAGGAAAGAAGAATCCTGAGATGAATTCTGGTCCAAACTCTTGCTATAGGGGCAGAAAGGAAGTGATCCCTTTCCTCCCTATCACAGAGGCTCACAGCCAACACCCCATAACAATGACAACAACAAAAACAGGTTAACAAGAAAAGCATAACCAATGTATTACATGCACATGTGTGCATAGGAGTCATACAAAATATGAACTCAAAGAGGGGCTGTATGGTTGAAACTTAAATTCCCTCTTCATAGGAGAGAGGAAAATGGGGCAATGAATAGACCCAATGCTAGGACAATAGCTAGTAAATAATTCTCTTTGGGAAGGTGAGGGGAAGAACTGCACAGGAACAAAGGTTATTTTATTATGCAGAAAAAGACCCCCAAGTTACCTCTCAGAGCTGCCCTTAGAAGAATAGAAGAAAAGTCTGTCTGGGTGTGGTGATACTTCCGGTTTCTTCTCTTCTCTGGTGGTTAATCTCTCCTGGTTATTTGATGAGATTCCTGGGGAGGGGTTTAAGACAACTGCAATTCTTTTTTTTTATTTTCTTTCGAGACAGAGTCTTGCTCTGTCTCACAGGCTGGAGTGCAGTGACACGATCTCGGCTCACTGCAACCTCCACCTCCCTGGTTCAAAGCAATTCTCCTGCCTCAGCCTCCCAAGTAGCTGGGATTACAGGCATGTGCCACCCAGCTAATTTTTGTATTTTTAGTAGAGATGGGATTTCATCATGTTGGCCAGACTGGTCTTGAACTCCTGACCTCAGGTGATCCACCTGCCTCAGCCTCCCAAAGTGGTGGGATGACATGTGTGAGCCACTGCCCCTGGCCAATTCTTTCTGAAGTTTTTCTCAGTCAGATAAGAGAATTCCAGAGAGAGCCCCTTCCCTGCACTTCAGGTGAAGGAACAAGGCAAGGCTAGAGGGACCTTGGTTCTGAGGCAGCTTCTAAGGCCTCTCAGTGTGTCCAAGTACCAGTCTTTGAGGTATCACTTTCTGAGTCCCATCATTGGGAAGCTGTGGAAAACTGAAGTTAGCTTTCATTCCTGTCAACATTATCAGCGAACCCACTGTCTGACCTTTCCCAACTGATGTGGCATGGCCAAAAATAGGGCCTCCCAGCACAGTGGAAAATCCTTCAGCATAAATCAGCCTTTTTCAAGATAATTCAGATATCTGCCAGTCCAACTCTGGGGAGCTCGTTTATGTCCAGGAAATGTGTTCGTGAGTCAGGTCCTATAAGCATAATTTCATTATTAGAAAATGTTGCTATTCTATGAGGAACTATAGATCTGGACTCTGTACCTCTTGGCCTATTTTAATTTTAGGATATGGGGTTCCATTGTGCAACTCACACTTCTGTATGAAGTCACAGAAATCCCTTCTGAAATTTTAGTTGGGTAATACTCTTTTGTTTCTCTTCTGTATCACATTAATTAACTGAAAACTTATATCAAAACTTCTAGGAATTTTTTAAGCATTGTATAAGTGTTGAAAGAGACTTACACGAAGCAATACTGCCATTGACTCATGGTTTCCAATAAGAGGGATAAAAACCAAGACTCCTTATTTCTTAAGAATAATCTGTCCTTTGAAATGTCATCTACTTGTTCTGTTAAAGACCTTTGATGCTGCATAATGTATTAGCTCTTGGGAAGTGGAGTCTGTCCTTATGTTAAAAGAAAGAGAAAACATTAGGGCCTTATGTTTTTAAGATTTTAATTTCTATGCTGCAGATTAGAATGGAAAATTACCAAAACCAGCTATAATACCTGCCATGTATTCTGTATTTACCATGAGCCAAGTGCCTTATATGCAATATCTTATTTAATCCTCAAAATCATCCTAGCAGCAAAGCTGACACTCAGCTACTACACAACAGTAAATGGTTAAACTACATAAGTATTTGTTTACTGGTTGGTATATACGCACTGCCCTGACCCCACTGAGTAACAGCCCCCTCCCACTCATGCATACACACTCTACCATTACCTTTCCTCTTCCAGGACTGTTGCATGATCCAGGACTAAAGTGTTAATGCCAGCGACTGTTGAGATTGGTCAGTGACCATCCTGTACTTGTGGCTAAATATCTCTAATGTCACCCTTGCCTGTGGAGTAGATATGGTTATCTTCATTTGCAGATGAGGAACCAGAAGCTTTAGGAGTGTGACAGACTCTGTTTTCCAAAATTGGCTAAAAATAATTTCCAATCATTCATGCTCTTCGAGAAACTTGTCACTTCCCTATGAAGAGTTGGAGTCTGTCTCCCATCCCCTAGAAACTGGGTGGGTGAGTTTAAAGGGAGGAAAATTATAGCATACCCACAACACAAGTCTGGCCTTATATCATTTTGATGTTTGAGCTGAAAATTTGCTACTGTGTGAGTGAATAAAACAGAAAATCAAATAAGGCTTAACAATAGGGAGACATGGCTACATATGAAATGATCTGTTAGCACAAAAAAACAAAATGCTGAATCTGCTCTCTGAATTCAAGTCTATCTGACCTTAGAGATGTTTCCAACTTGTTTCTACAAGTAAAGGGGTTACAGTTTGCATAGAATGTTCCACCCAGGCTTTCGGGATGAGGTTGGGAAAGGATATATAACAAAAAGACCTGATTCTACAAATTTCTCCCTGGCATTTTATCCTGAAATTAACCTGGGCAGGAGCTCTGAGACCTGTACTGTCTGGTGAAAAAAGGGTGGGCGACTGGATAGGAGAATAGGGGACATTTGTGTGCAGAAAAATTTTGCTATGAATATTTCCCTCAGCCACATGTATAGCCCACTTAAGTAAAATAAAAGTAGCTTGAGTTTGCATAGTATTTTGTGGTGCGCAAATAGGGCTCACAAACGTAATCTTTAGCCCTCTATTAGGTTCTTGGCAGCTTGTAGGGAGGCATGATTGACTATATAATTCTGATAAAGAAAACTAAGATTCAGAGCAGTTGCAGTTTGCCAACTGGTGAGCAGTGACCAATCCAGGTCTTCTGCTGCTACATAGATTATTCTCTCCACTACACCACTGCTATGGTTTGAATGTCTCCTCCAATACTCATGTTGAAACTTAATCCCCAATGTACTATGGCAGTACTGAGAGATAGGGCTTTTAAGAGGTGACTGGATCATGAGGGCTCTGCCCTCATGAATGAATAAATCCATTTATTGATTAATTAATGGGTTAATGGATTAATGGGTTATCATGGGAGGGAAATGGGTGTCTTTATAAAAGAGGAAGAGAGACCTGAGTAAGCACTTTTGCAAATTAGCACGCTCAGCCCCCTTGCCATGTGATATCCTGCGCTGCCTTGGGACTCTGCAGAATCCCCACCAGCAAGGTTATAAACAACAGGAAATAGACAATCACCTCTCTCTCTCTCTCTCTCTCTCTCTCTCTCTCTCTCTCTCAATCTATCTATCATTTTCTCTCAATCTCCACTTTCCCAGGAGTCCAGACTGCACAAGCACATACAACATAAGTTCAGTGGTTTTAAAATATGTCCACAAATTCTTCAATATCCATCCCTTTAAATGTGAAATCCAATTCCTCTTCCTGTCAGCATGGACCGGATTTAGTGACTCACTTCTAACAAATAAAATATGATAGAAATGGTTAGGTCCTGAGTGGCATTGTGGCCTCATCCCTGCTCTCTCTTGGATCGCTCAATCTGGGGGAAGCCTATAGGCTTTGCTCACAATGTGATTACTTAAGATACCTCAGGAGCCAAACATTGTATTAGAAAAGGGTCTAGCAAAGAAGACAATTAACAGATGAAAAGTAGGAGGTTGAATTTAAAACGAGGTTACATACTTAATGGTTCCAACTCTATGACATTCTGGAAATGGCAAAACTATGGATACAGTACAAAGATCAGTGGTTGCCAGGGGTTATGGGAGAAGGAGGTAGAGCACAGAGGATTTTTAGGGCAGTGAAACTATTCTGTGTGATACTGTAATGGTAGATACATGTCAAGATGCATTGTACCCACAGAATGTTCAACACAAAGAGTGAACCCTAATATAAACTATGAATTTTGAGTGATAATAATGACTCTTCAAAGAAGAAACGACTCTATTACCTATGGCTGCATTTTACTCTCTAACATCTCAGAAAATGGAGAGAACCCCCAGATGATGAAAATGAAGTATTAACGTGCTTCCTAAGCACGTTAATACTTAGCACTGGGAGACCTGCCCATTGCTAAGTATCCGCTTTAGCAAGAGGACCTGATGTTTCCACCCAACCATATTCTCTAATTCCAGACGCTGGAAGCCTGTGGAACCACTCATCTGGCCCCAGGTAGGGGTTTCAGAGACCAGCTGGGTGCTAGCATGAGGCGAGGCTGGTTTGTGTGCTGTAAGTCCAGAGCCCAGGGCACTCAGACAGACAAAGGTCACATCAACAGTCAGATCTGCTACAGTGGAAATGAAGGCCCGGGGGAGGAAGCCATGAAGAGGGAGGCAAATCAGACGACAGGGCCAGGAGCATGGAGACCCTCTGAGATGGAAAACATAAAAGCTGAGACCTTTTTATAAAACATCACTCTCAAATGAGGAGAGAACTGCTAAGGTGTGGCCCTTAAACTGTGCCTTTCTTTCTCATAGGGCTATTGTAAGCACTCGGTGAACTCATACATTTATAAACACTTAGAACTCTGCTTAGCATGTAGTAAATGCTTAACAAAGATTATTGTTGTTGCTGTTGTTTCTAAACCTAAACAGAAGCCACAACAGCTCCAAGAAAAGAAGTGCCAGAGGAACCCACACACCCCTCAGTGACAAATACGCATCTTGACAGCATGCTGGCAATTCTCAAAAAGCATTCTGCTGAACTGATTCCTCCTGCTTTAGGAGATGGGCCATTTCAGCCAAGGCACCAGAATTCCACCAGCTACAGTCCTGCCTCACCCCAGGCTTGGAAAGCCATGGGGGCTGTCCAGGGCTGAAGGCTGTCTGGGGCTGGGGCCTCCAGTTCTGTCACAGCGTGCACTATGGAAATATTCCTCAGTCATACAGTCAGCCACAACCCTGGCCCTTAGCATGTGGTCGGCAAGGAAACACTGCTTGCTTCTTGCAGGAGGAGACATGACCTGAGAAAATCAAGTTGCCATTATCTCAGGCACAGGCAACCCTGAAGACTGTATCAATTCCCCCCGTTTATTGAAGCAGCTGTTCTCAGGGGTATCTTTAGAATTCCCACTCCAAATGCTTTAGCAAGAAGAGAATTTTATTGATTAGCAATGAGATGAAACTACTTCTCTTAGTCATCACAGTCATAGAAGGAGGAGCCTTGGCTTGTCAGTAGGAAAGAGAAAATACATGTTTTTTTTTTTTTTTAAGATATAGATAGAGCTCCCAGGGAACTTTCACTTCCTCCCTGGTGAGGCAGATATCCTTATCTCCATCTGTGTTTCCCGTGGCCAAGAACGGAAGATTCAGAAGTCTGCGGCTCATTATACCATTCACTACAGAGACCCTTTCTCCACAAATATTCCAGCATCTGTGTTCTATTCTCAGTTAAGTTGACTTTTAGATTTGGATGCATCAGGTAATGTCAGTCGTTCATTCAGAAATATGTATCAAGGACCTCTCATGTGCCAGGTGCTGTGCTGGGACCTGGGAGTGATAAGATGGATAAGATATATGATCTGCTCTCCAGGATACCTGTCTGCCTGGTGAGGTCACAGACATGAGAAAAAAACAATGTAATAAGTTCTGCCAATATAGGACAGTTATATTATTATAGGACTCCAGGGAATATACAGGGTCTATGCCCATAATTCATCACCTGATGAATGTCTCAGAGTTTACCCCTATCTGGGAGAGTTGTGTTTTAACAAAAATGCTAAAAGACAGAAAGACTTTCAAGATGAAAAGGAATTCATCCGTAGGGTAGAAGCTTCTTACCAGTAATAAAGATTTGAGGGCAGGGATTTTCCTCTCGCATTTCAATCATCTGAATTCACTCTCATTAGAAATCGGTCCTAGGACCCATGTTTGTAATTCAAATGCCCCCATTCTCAGGCCAAGTATCTTATTAAAAGAATCACTCAGTAGTAACAGGTTTCTCCAAGGGAAGGAGAAGACTTGTTTGCTGTTGAGAAAAGTAGGATCTTTACCACATCTTTATACTTACAACACGATTTTTCCTAAGGTCCAAACCCGTTTTCAGGGCAAGAAGACACCGGGAGTCTCTTGCTAATGTGTCATTATTTATCTGGTAAAGGGGTGCTAAGTTGGATTCTGGCCATGGAGAGGAGAAACCATCATGAGTCTGTCCAGCAGCATCAGCTAAAATTAGGCATTATCTCAGCTGGCAGGATCTCCTTCCTTTGTAGAAAGCTATTATGGGAAGTAAAGGGATCTAGTTCTTGTCTTTTTACAACCAGTTTCTGGCTAAGAATGATGTCACTGGATGATCTCAACTGCAAAGAAAAGGTGAAGTGCCCTGCATGCTTCTGACATCCCGGAAAGAGCCACAGCTTTTAACTCTGCCCTGCCCACTACCACTGACCATGGCCAAAGTTAGGACCAGCCCATTCTGGAACCCCATTCCTGCCAGCAGAAGACACTTATTTTAAAACAAACAAAACTGGAGGAATAACCCACTGAAGTTGAATATTTAAAGAATATCCGAAGGACAAACACTGTGGGAAGGTGTCAAAGCAAGAAACCCAGGACAAATAAAGGACATACATAGATCCTCACCCTGCCCTCAAAGTGTTAACAACCTACCTGCAAATACCTCTCCATAGAGCAAGACTATCTAAGAGTCACCTCTATCCAAGGCTTTATGAGCACCTGGTATATTAAATGCTGTAAACGGGAAGAGGAAGAGGAGGAGAGCAATTCTGTGGTCTGGGGTGGTCAAAGAACACTTTACAGAGGACATGGGGCTTGAGTTGGGTCTTGGATCTCAGAAAAAGGTAAGACAGTCCCAGAACCAACAATTGTAACTCAAATGACATTTTGGGTATCCGAGTCAGGAATCTGAATTGTTCATGTAAGGGGTATGGCACATTAATTGCTGAAGCTTAGGTTGGTTCACTTATTAATTCTTATTAAGCTATAAATTGACCTTAACTGGAAAAGACTTGTTTTTATAAAATGACTAAATCAATTTAAATGGAAATAAACCAACGTATTTTTCCAATATGACTGATTCAAACTAAAACAAAGGCATTTGTTCAATCAACAAACATTGAGTGTCTGCTAGTGCTAGTCAATGTTGTAGGCACTGGAGGCACAATGGAGAATAAGACACACAAGTTCCTGCCTGTGGAGCTTACAGTTTGGTAGGGGAAAGATAGACAACAAAAAGATTAAATAACAAGGATATATCAGGAACAGATAGGATGAAAATAAAACCAAGTTATGTATTAGAACTATTAATTCAGATTGGGTGATCAGGGATGGATTCTCTGGGAAAATGACATTTAACAAGAAACATAAATGCCAAAAAAAGGAATTAGAAAGGTCAAAATAGGATGGTGGGATCATTCCAGGCAAAAGGAACAAATGCAAAGGGTCTAAGGTAGATATAAGCTTCATGTGCTCAAGAAGTAGAAAGAAGCTAAAGGGTGGAAAGTGATGGGCAAGGGAGAGGGTGGCACAAAATTAGTTAGATAAGCTAGGCAAGGCCATGTCACAGGCTGTGGAGATGCAGTTTTGATCTTAAAGGGGTCATAGGAAGGACGGTTGGAGAACAGGAGACAGAATTTAAGCATTGCAATAGTTAATGTTATGCAACAACTTGACTAGCTAAGGGATGCCCAAATCATTAGTAAAACGTTATTTCTGGGTGTGTCTCTGAGGGTGTGTCTAGAAGAGGTTAGTATTTGAATCTGTAAACTGAATAAATAAGATCCACTCTCATCAATGTGGATTGGCATTATCCAATCCATTGAGGGCCTGAATAGAACAAAAGGCAGAGGAAGGGTGAATTTTCTTCTGTTTCAGCTGGGATATCATCTTCTGCCCTCAGACATTGAGACTCCTGGTTTTTGGGCTAGGACTTCCACCACAGGCTCCCCACCCACCTCCTATTGGTTCCATTTCTTTGGCATCCCCTGATTAATACAAGTATGGATTGCCTCTGGTTCCCTCTGGGCTCTTCAGCCAGTCTCTCACCAGTCTAAAACTGGTTCTTCTTGTCTCCACGAGAAAAGACGAAGTTAGCTTTCATCAGTCACTGTGTGTGTGGAATGTTATATAATGTTGTGCAAGATATTAGGTTGGTGCAAACTTAATTGTGGCTTTTCATTTGCACCAACCTGACACATAAAATATTTTAAAGACACTATTATTAACCAGATGCCACTGCATTTGTACAATTTTATTTTCTTAGTAGTAATTTTGTAAATTAGTTCAAACCAACAAAGCAAACTCCATTTTGTGCTTAGGAGAGGGGTACAAATTAGGCTAGCAAGCCCTGTGAGAGTCTATTTATAAAAGAACAGGAGAGTCAAGGTTGTGTTCTTAATGCCCATTTTATATGCAAGGCTTGAGTTGAGTCCTTTATGCATAATTCATATGGTCATTTACAGGCTTTTACATGACTCTTCCTTTAAGAGTTAACTAACAAAGAGGACGTTATCAACCACGGCACCAGGATATTATGCAAATCTTTCTATCTCTGAGCCAACAGAAAATGGGATGGGTTGATTAATTAAAAAGATGAAGGAGGAAATGGGGGGTACACACCCCTCTTGATGTTACTCATCATTTATTAATGTATTTAACTGAAAATAATTTTGAAGCATAAATGTGACTGTATATTACCTCTGGTTGTGAGGGCACTGCTTAACGCTGTGAGTAACCATCTGAATAGATAGAAAATGTTTGATTTCATTCATTTCACAAGAAGTCCCACAATATGCCATCTGTTACCTGGAGAAGCAGGCAAGCTGGTGGTGTAATTCAGTTTGACTCCAAAGACCTGTGAACTGGGGTAGGGGAGTAGGTGTGGGAGGGCAGGGGGTGCTAGTATAAGTCCCTGAGTCTGAAAGCTTAAGAACCTGGAGCTGCTCCAATGTCTGAGGGGAGAAAAAGATGAATATATCAGCTCAGAAATGAGAGAGAATCCACCATTGCTCCCCCATTTTTCTCTATCCCAGTGGACCCTCAGTGAACTGGATGATGGCTGCCTGCATTGGGGAGGGCAAGCTTCCTCACTCAATCTGCTGATTCAGTGATAATCCCTCCCAGAAGCAGCCTCACAAATTCACCTAGAAATAATGTTTCACCAGCTATCGAGGCATCCCTTAGTCCAACTTGACACATAAAATCAATCATCACACAATATAAATAAACATATTTGTCTGTATTTGCCTTTGTACATTGTGAGATGGGCTATGCAAATGTATGAACAGAAGGAGGCAGGAATTATGGGGGACCATCTTGAAGGCAGGTTACCACTGCCCTGTCACTATTAAACCACATATTAGCCCTGGACCATCTACTCAGATTTTTGCTTTTGAAAAAAATAAACACCTATCATGTTTATGCTAGCATACTTGGAGTCTTTTTCTTACATCTGCCTAATCTATCTCCTAATTAAACTACTAATTTGCCACACAAAATTAGAAAAGCCAGCTGGAATCAGCTCACAAACAGTCCTGAATGCTAAATTAAAAGCTTGGGCAAACCACTGAAGATTTTTGAATACTATTTTCAGTAGATTAATCAATCAGGCAACGGAATGGATCACAGTCAGGAGAGCCTGAAGTCAAGAAGATAATTCTGGGGGCTGTTGCCTGAACTAAAATGGTGGCCATGAGAGTTAGAAGAAGTGCCAGATGTGAAAGACACTGAGGAAAAAGAATCCCCAGGACGTGAAGAGTGAGCAGAGGTGTGAGGCAAGGGAGATGGAGGAGTCAGGATGACCTCCATCATCCTGGGGTGTCTGGGGGATATGAGGTACTCTTAGATCATCTCAACAAGACACATGCATATTTTAACAACTCTGGAGCAAATAATGCAATTCACTAAAGGGGTAGGCTATAATGGGAATGTCAGGCAATGGAGGACAGGCAGTGAGAGAACTTTATCTGAGGCCAAGCCAAACCTAGATGGGTCCTTCAAAACCCTATCTCAGCTGGGCATGGTAGCTCACGCCTATAATCCCAGCCCTTTGGGAGGCCGAGGCGGATGGATCACCTGAGGTCAGGAGTTCAAGACCGGCCTGGCCAACAATGGTGAAACCCCATCTCTACTAAAATCACTCAAAAAAATTAGCTGAGTGTGGTATGCGCGTCTGTAATCCCAGCTACTTGGGAGGCTAAAGCAGGAGAATCGCTTGAACCTGGGAGGCGGAGGTTGCAGAGAGCCAAGATTGTGCCACTGCACCCCAGCCTGGATGGCAGAGTGAGGCTAAGGCAGGAGAATCGCTTGAACCTGGGAGGTGGAGGTTGCAGTGAGCCAAGATTGCGCCACTGCACCCCAGCCTGGGTGACAGAGTGAGACTCCGTCTCCAAAAAGATAAATAAATAAAAATAAAACCCTATCTCATTAGACTGCTGTTTTAACAATAGGGCCGGCATTTGTCACTCAAATCAGTGATCAATGAAATAACCTCATAAGGCGCCATTCTCATGCTAGCTTCCTTCCTCCTCAGCTCTTCCACAACATGTCCTGCTGTCACCTGATTTCCAGATTCCCTTCTGTCTCCTCCTTTAGTCTGTACCTCTTCGGGTATAAGGACTAGGTCCTCTGCATTTCTGAGTCACCACAGTAAGCCTAGTGCCTAAGGTAGCATGCATGTAATGAACAAATGCTTACTGCCTTCATAGTCTGCAGCACATGTTTAAAACATTCCCTAATCCTTTGAAGGTGACTTAATCTTGTTATCATTCTTCCTTACTCTGTGCCCAGTTCAGTGTTAAGCACTGGGGATAACAAGACAACCCTGGAGCCTGTCCTCAATAAGCTTTTGACTTTATTCCCTAAACCAGAGAACATAAGATACATTCCCCCATATTCCTAATACTTACTCTTTGGTATGTTCTAATTCTAAATGATGGTGTCATTGCATTCCAATTCCACATTACAGAAGATTTGTGGATTGTTCTGATTCAGCTGTGGGGTAGACGGCACCTTGCTTCTGTTCCAAAATAACCTCTATTATTTTTTGATTATTCAAATAATACATACTTATTGATAAATTTTAGAAAACAAATTTCCTGTCAAAATTTGATATGTTTTCTTAGGGAATTTTTTTCTGTACATATGTGAATATATCTGTAATTATAACATTAAGAAGCATGATCTATTTTCCCATAGAAACAATGTTATAATTGGGATTGCCTTCTGATTTGGATTTCAGCATTTTATACATTGCAGAGGCCACAAATGATGTACCATAAAATACTGCCACAACTACAAACTTCTATAATCTTTGAAAATTATAAAATGAATAGTTGGTCCTTTAACATGAGTAATGTTCATAATTTCTACTGCAGATGTTATCCAAAATTATAGTGAGGACACAGAGGTTTCCAAGACGCCTAGTGCTGCTGTTAATTTTTTTCACGAGGTGAGCATTCTTGGAACTAAAGAATTCCCTTCCCAAACTACCAGAGAGAGAAATCTTCAGGATCACTAGAACAATGCCTTCTCAGTGCCTGTCTGCATTCCCAGCAAAGCTGGTGCTCATAGCCCCAGTCTCCATGTCTGGCCAGTTATGGGACTGATATGAATGGGATCTTAGAGACCGGTTAAACCATAATTCCTCATATTTCATAGTTCAAATGGTAAGCCTCTCTGGATTTCTAGTATCTCATATATCATTAATTCTATATTTCTTAAAGCTTCTTTCTCCACCTCCTTCTACTATGACCCTTGTTTCCTAAGAAAACTTCCTACAATTCCCTTTAGAGTTCTCACTTTATGTAAGAAAATGTCTAAATCTTTTATTTATGATAAGATCATAGGTTATTTGGAACAACATCCCACTAGAAATGACTTTTTTTTTAAAGCTAAATTTACATTTAAGACTCTTAAAAACATCCAAAAGCTGAGAAGACAGCAAGGAACTCCAAAACTGAAGAGAAAATGAGAACCTAGTGAGTTAAATAAGCAGAAAAGCAACTGAGGGCATTTGCCTTATTCTGAAAAGTATAAACTTTGGTATTGATGTCCTTGTGGGGCAAAAGGAACATTTATCAATCCCAAGACCTGCACAAGACAAAGGATCTAACAGGAGACACACAAACATGCCCACAGTAAGCTAGAACCTCAAAGGACTACAGACTCAGAATAAGGCTGACCTGGCTTATTCTGGGAACTACATTTCTTAAATTTGATATAATGTGGTCCTTGACTATTAGTGGACAAAGATCCCAAACACAGAAAATTCTCTCTGGAGAGTCATCCTAAGCCTTCAATTGTAAACTATAATTTTTTCCAAATATAATGGTAAGCACACAATCATAGTTAACAACTTGAGAGCAATATGCACCAGAATAAATAAAAATCACATGCAAGACTTCATATATTGAAATTGTCAGACAAAAACCATATGCTTATGGTGTTTAAAGTTACAAAGACAAGCTTGAAAATATCTGAAGAAACAAAAAAACCATAAAACGCAAAATAACACATTTCAAAAGAACCAAATAGAACTTCTGTGAAAGAAAAATGCAATCCACAAAGAAAAATTTAGTGAATAAATACAGGCTCATTCAGCCTCCAGATGGCATTCAGCTTTCTCTTCAGCTGTCCAGACATAGCCAAAGAGAAAATTGGTGAACTGGAATATAAGCCAGAAAAAGTATCCACAGTTTAGTGAAGAGAGACATAAAAATGGGAATCACAGAAGAGAACAAAAGAAACATTGAGGATAGACCGAAAAGTCTACTGTACGTGTAATTGGTATCAGAAGAAGCTAGATATAATGGGGCAGAGATTAAAGTTGAAGAGATAATGGTTAAGAATATTCTAGAATTCGAGAAAGCTATCAATCCACAGATTCAAGAATCACTACAACTCTTAAGCAATATAACTAAAATGTCACACATCATAATGAGTGATATGGGTTGGCTCTGTCCCCACCCAAATCTCATTATGAATTGTAGGTCCTATAATTCCCAGTGGGAAGTAATTGAATCATGGGGGCAGGTCTTTCCCATGTTGTTCTCATGTTAGTGAATAAGTTTATAAGATCTGAT
>NW_012099721.1:501429-506373 GCF_000951045.1 Mandrillus leucophaeus
TGGGCCTCCCTTTTAGGAAAAAATTGGGAAGAACATAGTGTGAAAGACAAGCACAACACCAAGGAGAGACGTTCGAGGTGAGTTGCACTGAGAAGAAAAAGGCAGTATCGCTGGGCGTGGTGGCTCACGCCTGTCATCCCAGCACTTTGGGAGGCCGAGGTGGGTGGATCACGAGGTCAGAAGATCGAGACCATCCTGGCTAACACGGTGAAACCCCGTCTCTACTACAAAATACAAAAAAACTAACCGGGCGAGGTGGAGGGCGCCTGTAGTCCCAGCTACTTGGGAGGCTGAGGCAGGAGAATGGCATGAACCCGGGAGGCAGAGGTTGCAGTGAGCTGAGATCCGGCCACTGCACTCCAGCCTGGGCGACAGAGCGAGACTCTGTCTCAACAAAAAAAAAGATCTGATGGTTTTATAAAGGGGAGTTCCCCTGCACACATTCTCTTGCCTCCCACCATGTAAGACACGACTTTGCTCCTACTTCACTTTCTGCCATGATTGTAAGGCCACCCCAGTCATGAAGAACTGTGAGTCAATTAAACCTCTTTCCTTAGAAATTACCCAGCCTCAGGTATGTCTTTATTAAGAGCGATTACAGAAAACTGGATGCAAAGATAACACCTCAAAAAGCATTCAGAGGAGTAAAAAAGACAGATTAACTTCAAAAGGGTATCTGTTAAACTGGCATATAATTTCTCAACAGCAATACTGGAAACAAGAAGACAATAGAATGATATTTCCACTATGCTAAAAGATTACTGCCACCTACAATTTTATACTCATCAAATATACCCCACAAGAGAGTAAAATAAAGACATTTCAAACTAACAAAACAGCAATGTTGCCATCATCACCCCCATGTGAAAGAAAATTCTGAAAGACACCCTTCAGAGTAGGAGAATGATTGCAAAAAGAGTTCTGAACTGTAAGAAGGAAAAAAGAGCAAAGAAAGTAGGAAGTATGTGTATAAAGCTAAATGAACACTGACAGTATAAAACAACAATGATAATAATGTGTGCTTTTAAAATATATAGAATTAAAATATATGATGATAATAACATATATACCAGGAAAACGTATCCTAATTTTTTTATTGCTCTTAAGGAGGATAACACTAGGCTTTAATATATTAAGGATACAGGTTTTCATATCAAAAGTAATGTATAACTTCTAAATGAGTAGACAGGAAAAGTGGAATTTTTAAAAACCCTCAATAAATGTAAAAGAAGGATATAATTGCCTTAAAAGTCAGGATAGTGGTTAATTACAGAGGGAAGGGGATATGATAAAGAGAGAATATACACAGAGTGCTTCTGAGGTGTCAACAATAAGCTATTTCTTTAACAGGGCAGCAGTTACATGGCTATATGCTTTATAATTATTTGTTATACTGTACATTTAGGTATTAACGTACTTTTTTCTATGTGTGTTATATTTTATAATAAAAAGAATAGAAAATGAGAAACTAATCTTCCCTATACCTTCAAACTCCAAACAAAATAGTCACTCAATCCCCTTTTCTTGGTGGAACTCTGACTCTCATCCACATCTCTCCCCCGCTTTCAGTGCATCAGTGCTGCTTCAAGAGTATAACTCTTCTATTTTCCATTGAAGTCTATGCTGCCTTGCTAAGGTACCCACTGTCCTTCTTGATTTCTACCCCCTACACCCCTGCCCCTTTATTGAAGACATTGGCACCTGACGCCCAGTTTTCTCTCTGACTCTGATCCATCTCACACCATCATCACTTCAACACCTACATGGCCAAATCAGCTGACAACCTGGCCTTAAAGTATTTACACCTCCTCTCCCCTAGCTTCAACACTCTGCTCTGATGCAACCACCTATTCTCATGATCCTATTTGGACCTTGAAATCCTTTTTAAAATATTATATTTTAAAGCACACAAAAAATACCGACTAGTTATAGGAGAAACAATGTAAATACTAACTTTTTAAAAAAGAAAGGAACAATATTTCACATTGCATGTCTGTGTTAGAACATCTCATGTAGCCCATAAATGTATGTATCTACTATGTACCCACAAAAAATTTTTTAAAAATTAAAAAACAAGAAAAAGGGAAAAAAATAAACTCACCCATGATCCACCCTTCAGAAATAATAGAACATGGCTGAGCAAGTATGATGCCAGGAGTTTGGGTGCATGGCAGAAAGATTAGACCAGTCTATCACAAGATGGACGTGCCTGTCAACCAAACCATGTGCTTGTTGGCACCGTGTGAGAATGTCTCTTGCAGATAAATTAACAGACAACAGAGTATTTTGCTAGGGAAGGCCTTGCAGAGCAGGGGAAAGAACTCCCAGAAGGCCTGGGTTCTGTTCTGGACCCTGACATAAATCATCACTTTGACCTTAGCAACTTGTCTCCTCTCTCTGGGTTATATTCCCTCCTCTGTTGGACAAAAGGGTGGACTAACATTTTATCATCCAGAAGACCCACTGTATAAATTCATGGCCCTTGTGGTACTGTTGCACATTTTTAATTAGCACTACTATGATGAACAGCATTTCATCATTTCTATTTTCTGTGCTCCCTTCACACCTCTATTTCCATTTCCAAAGGATATGGAAACCTCCGCTTCACTTCAGATGTCAGTATGTATTAACAGCAGGGCAGGGGAAATGCACATCTGAACTGGGCAGAGATTAAATAACTGAGGCAGATAAAAAAGCTTTTTATGTTAATGTTCTTACATATCATTTATTGACAATCCAATCCTGTTTAATGCTTTTGAATCTCATTTTGGGGTTCATCAGGAGCATGCTGGGACATTATTCACAAGCCATTTTATTCTGATTCCTCGATAAGCAAATGAAACACCTTTGGAGGGTGGCGGGTCAGCACTGGCCATATCAGGAGAATTCAGACTCTGTGTGTCTCTGTGCTTGGTGTGGGGAGGGCCAATGCTTCCCTGAGTACTTGGTTCAGACAGCTCCCAGGCTCCGTACATGAGGCGGGTATGAACACCGTCTTCCCCTTACTGAGGCCCTCCAACCCACTCATTTTTTCTTTACCCATAGGTTGAATGAATGATTGGCAAAGCTGATGACTGTGACAACTCTGTAACAAGCATGGAGACAGACACACTCTGTGGTCGCTGGGCACATGCATTCAAAAGCAGACATCACACACCACATGGTGAATAAGTGAAAGACCTTCAGACAGAATACTAAAATCCCAAGCAAATATGAAGCAGCCTTTATACAGTACTTCCAGCCCAGGGTCAAGTACATTTGTGCATGAAGAGAGATAGGAGCTGTGGGAATATGAGGTGTGGGGCCTCTAGAATGTGTGCGCCTGCAATCAGAGTGTCTGGCCCATATTAACCTACACTGAAATAGGTAATGTCGAAATCTATTAGAAAATGGATGAGGTATTATTATTGTATTTGATTTCAGATTTCTTCATAGTTAATGAAAGAGCATACAGCACAGGGGTTAAGAACCCAGGCTCTGGAATTAAGCACAAATCTTACCTCTATGAACTACACTTTTCTCAAGCCTAATGGGGAGAATAACAATACCCCATTCCTGAGATAAATGTGAAAATTAAATGATAAAACTGCAAATAAAATACTGAATATAGTGCCTAGCATATCCAGGAAACTTACTAGTTATAAACATTATCACTGTTGTGTATTTGGTTATAAATGAATTCCTTTTCAGCTAAGGATAAAGGTTTAGAGATTGAAGCTTCCTTGGATTTCCACCCATCCAACAAACATATTTGTAAGATTACTTTCAACATTATTATTGTTCAACATTATTATTGTTTATTATAAAGGTGAGTTTCATAATTTTAAAAATTTCTACCTATTTTCATCTTTATTTTTATTTTCATTATTTTGTCCTGTGAGGTTACAAATTCTTTTTTAATTCTATATACAGCACAATTGACCCTTGAACAACGTGTACATGGATCTCTTTCTCGGTCGAAAATCTGCACATAACTTTTGCGTATAACTCCCCAAAAACTTAGCTACTAATAGCCTACTGTTGACTGGAAGGTGTACTGAAAACATGAAACAATCACTGGACATATATTTTGTATGTTATATGTATTATATATTCTTAACATAAGCTAGAGGAAAGAAAATGTTGGCCAGGTGTGGTGGCTCATGTCTATAATCCCAGGAAGTACTGTCTTGAGGCCAGGAGTTCAAGACCAGCCTGAGCAACATAGCAAGACTCTGTTTCTAAAAAAAAAAAAAAAAAAAAAAAAAATTTAATTAGCCAGGTATAGTGGTGTGTGCCTATAGTCTAGTCTTAGCTACTCTGGAGGCTGAGGTGGGAGGATCACTTGAGCCCAGGAGTTCAAGGTTACAATTAGCTATAGTCACACCACTGCACTCCAGTCTGGGCAACAGAGCAAGACCCATCTCCAAAAAAAAAAAAAGAAAAGAAAAAGAAAGAAGATGTTATTAAGAAAATCATATGGAGGCCAAGCACAGTGGGTCACACCTGTAATCCCAGTACTTTAGGAGGCTGAGGTGGATGAATCTCTTGAACTCAGGAGTTCGAGACTAACCATGGGGAAACACTGTCTCTACAAAAAATAGAAAAAGTAGAAGGCATAGTGACATGCACCTGTAGTCCCAGCTACTCAGGAGGCTGAGGTAGGAGAATCACCTGAGCCTGGGGAAGCCAAGGCTGCAGTGAGCCATGACCCCGCCACTGCACTTCATCCTGGGTTACAGACTGAGACCTTGTCTCAAAAAAAAAGAAAGAAGGCAGGCAAGAAAGAAAGAAAGAAAGAAAGAAAGAGAGAGAGAGAGAGAGAGAGAAAGAAAGAAAGAAAGAAAGAAAGAAAGAAAGAAAGAAAGAAAGAAAGAAAGAAAGAGAGAGAGAGAGAGAGAGAGAGAGAGAGAGAGAAAGAAAGAAAGAAAGAAAGAAAGAAAGAAAGAAAGAAAGAAAGAGAGA